>NW_008704034.1:544688-587631 GCF_000326865.2 Helobdella robusta
ATGTGATGATGTGATTGTGTGATGATGTGGTTATGTGATGATGTGATTGTGTGATGATGTGGTTATGTGATGATGTGATTGTGTGATGATGTGGTTATGTGATGATGTGATTGTGTGATGATGTGGTTATGTGATGATGCGATTGTGTGATGATGTGGTTATGTGATGATATGGTTATGTGATGATGTGGTTATGTGAGGCGAAGATGATGATGATGAAATATTGTGATTATGTAATGTAAGAAGATGATGTGATTATTTCATCAAAGATGCCACGATAAAAATTTCTTTAATTATTTCAAAATACCTTAATAATATGTTATCAACCATTCTAATTCTCTGATAAATATTACATGAGAATTAATAAAATTTAAATTTTTTTTACTTTCAACCTAGTAATTCTGAATGATAATTTTTCAAATTTTTTCTGAGACTAAATAAAAAAAATGAGTGAATAGGAGGGAAGATAAAATGAGTTAAAAGATAAAAGCCTTTTCCAGAAAATTACATGGGCTAAGCTAAGATTATAAATTTTGTGATTCAAAAAAAATAATTTCCACGACGATAATTTTCAGCTGAAATAGGTCTGGGCGACAGAGTCTAAATCATGTAGAAAGAAATACGAGCGGCTTCAATTGGCGAGATTAGCGAAAGTTCTGCTCTGCGGCCAAAAATTAATAGAAGTAGGGTGGTGTTGATTTATGTGCAGGCAGTGTGCGACCTCACAAAGGAAAGGCTCACAAATCAGATCCCGGCATCAGAGTGCTATCGTTTAAGTAGCGATTAATTTACAAACCATTCAATGGTTAATGTTAAAATTAAATTTACAAACCAATCAATGATAAACGTTAAAATGAGATGACTAACAATGTAAAGACATTAAAACGGTCTCTAATTAATCTGAGAAACTTCACTAACATGGCAGTTGTCTTGGAGTTTTGCAGTAATAATAAAATATTGTGTATAAATATTAAAATTGTTACTGCTTTTAAAAAGTTACGCATAATTCATAATAATCACACACCATCATCAACAGCAGCAGCAGAACAATGTTTGAGAAGCACAGAATCAACTAAAAAGAACCGAAACCGAAAAGTTAAATTAACGGAATTGTATCAAAAACAAAAGTTCTGCCAACGACAACTCAACAAGTACGACAATCATACGAACATATTTTCACCAACAACGACAACAACTGCATTACATACCCACAACTTTACGAACAACAATCACAACAACAACTACATCACGAGTGTTTAACATTGTGAAGAGCAGCTAAAGTTTTTATGACAACAAATGCAATGACGACACGCAAGTTAATGGCTAAATTAGCAACTACAAACTTGAAACAACACTAAAAAACAAAAAGAATGATAAATTTGGCAGATATTTTTAAAAAGTTTCTGTAATGAGAATAAAATTTTTCATCACAACATGAATTACATTAAAACACAGCAATACCACAAACTACAAATATCACAAACACCAACATTAGACAGAGCAACAATAACAACAGCATCGTCAACAACAACAAAAACAACAAACAACGATAACATCATCAACATTGCAACAGCAGCAGCAGTAACAACAACAACAATAACACCACCATCACCACTAACAACAACATCAGCAGCAGCAATAGCAGCAACAAAAACAACAACAATAACACCACCACCACCAACAACAACAACAGCAACATCAAAACTTCAAAACCAAGAATGACATCAACAACCAGCAGCTTTTTCCACGCCAGACGAAACAATTTCTAATCGAAAAAGTATCACTACATCATCTCTATAGCGCTGTACTTGATTAAGACGCTAAACTCACCTAAGCCACATAAAGCGCACATACACTTATATATATGTGTGTGTGTGGGTGTGTGTAACTATGTCTGTGTGTGTGTGTGTGTGTGTGTGTATGTGCGCGCGCGCGTGTGTGTTAATAATTTATACAATACATATAGAACTGCACATACATGCAGAAAGTAGAACAATAAACATAGGCATGAATATGCATAAATAAATGATAGTAGATAAATATAGGTATAATAAAAATATGTGTAAATTAGCTTGAAAACAATTTTGTTTGTTAGTTTGTTTGTGTGCGTGTATGCATGTGTGTCTGAGTGTTTGTTTATATGTTCGCGTGTATGTATGCGTGCGTGCGTGCATGTACGTGCGGTGTATAGCGAGATATAAATACATAAAGGTAGTAGTATAATTTAGAGATGTAATGTTGCTGGTACCTGCCTGGAAAGTGGTGCTGGATTTATGGGAGGCTGCTGTAATGCGTTCTTCGCATGTTCTTCGCATGCTCTTTCGGAGGTTACGACAAGTCAGTCTGTGTTAGGGAGAAAATAAGTGAAGGACTGAAATACCGAAGACGATGGATGAATGGATGGTAGGAACAGAAACAAAGAATGGAAAGATGGAGGAAGAGAGAGAGAGAGAGAGAGAGAGAGAGAGAGAGAGAGAGAGAGAAAGAGAGAGAGAAAGAAAGAGATAATAAAATAAGAATAATTATGAAAATAAGAGGTAGAAATGAAAAATAGAAGAAAAGAAGAAAAGAGAGAATGAGTGAAAAAAATGAAAAAGAGAAAAATATAAATTGAAAAACTTGACATATTGATTGCATTGAACGGAAAAATTAAAAATAAAAAAAATTTTTTTTTGACTGATGGAAGAATGGAATGAATTAATTTGATTGAAAGATGTTAAAATCGTTGCAAATCAACTTCTAAACGTTATACATACATCCACACATACGTACATACATACATACATACATACATACATACATACATACATACATACATACATACATACATACATACATACATACATACATACATACATACATACATACATACATACATACATACTTACATACATACATACATACATACATACATACAAAAACATAAGAACACATACAGACACAAATACATACAAAAATCACGCAAACACACACATACACACGCACACAAAAACGTATGTTCATTCGTAAATTGAATTCACAACGGCGAAGAATAATTGCCCGCTTGATTGATTGATTGATTAACGAGCTGTCTGATTGATAAATTAGGTTTGCAACTGATTGATTCAAAGGTTGATTGATGGATGGACTGATTGATTGACTGATTGGCTGACGGATTGATTAATATATTTTATTGCATGGCAGGAAATTCGAGAAACATTGATTGATTGCACAAATGAGCTGGTTGATTGGATAACTAATTGATTGAATGATTGAATGAATGAATGATTGATTGATTGATTGTTTGATTGATTGATTGATTTACACCTTATATATATATATATATATATATATATATATATATATATATATATATATGTGTGTGTGTGTGTGTGTGTGTGTATAAACATATTAACATATTATATAAGACAAGACAAATAAAAGGTTATTTATTACAAATTAAATATAAAAATTATAAAATTATTTATTCACAAATTATGTGACGCACGACGCTTCCCAACATTTTCTGTACCAGGATTGAACCTATCCATGGAAGCATACTACGAATGGAATAAAGGTTGAATGAAGAGGATGAGCAGTTACTTACTCATAATGGTATTATTCAACCAACCAATGAACATATTATTCCTATTTAAAATACAACATCATCAACAGCGAGAGCACTGAGAACCACACCAAATTATAAACGGACAGCAACAACAAAACAAACAAACAAACAAACAAATCACAAACAAACATAAAACGTACAAACGAACAAACAAACTTGGGCAAAACGGGTGCGTGAAATTTTTTCTTGTACGCTTTAAAAATGCGAAGATGAACTGAGTATGCGTATTAAGTCACTTTGTTTGGCTTGACAGGTCTGCGTGCTTTACGATCACACTTATGCAAAACTTACTCTCACGTATAAACACCTATCTCACTTTTTCTTCACCTCCTTCTCTTTTCTTCTCTCACCTCAAATTTTTTTTCAAATTCATTTTCATTGCTGCATCGTTTGGCGGTCGTTCATTCGTGCGCGTTTCTTTGTTCGTCTGCATTTCTTTCTGTGTATGCGTTCTCATGCGTTGTCGTTTGCTTGTTAGTGTGAATGTTTGTTTGTTTGTTTGTATGAATGTTTGTTTGTGTAAATGAATGTTTGTTTGTTCGTGTGAATGAATGTTTGTTTGTTTGTGTGAATGAATGTTTGTATGTCTGTGTAGTTTTTGCATGTTTGTGATTTTTGTACTGATTTGTTGTTGCAATCACATGCAATTATTTAAGGTGTATATAGATTATTTATTTAGCCTTTCGCTTCATATGCAGTTGTTAACACGTACACGCACACGCACACGCACAAGTGTTCACGCGCTCATAAACAAACATTCACCGCAAACGAACAAACCCACACAGACACACAACATACAAATAAATATTTATATAAAATGAAGAGTATTTAGAATTATGCACATGCGAAAATACGAAGAGAAAAAGGAAGAAGAGAAGTGACGGAGGATGGTTGGCTGGCTGGCGCACACATTGTGTATGAGCGCCTCTTCGCCTTAATGAATTTATAGGCCTAATATAGTGCTTCAAGGACCGTATAAACTATAATTTTATGGGCCCTGAGCTTTTAACAACAGCCAGGAAAAATATCTGAAAGAATAAAATTAGAAGAAAAATTTTTTTCAAGGTATGCACAATAAAGTTTATGAAAATGTATTTAACGTGAAAATTTAGTGAAAAGAATTAAACATCTTATTAATTTTTTTGATATTTTACTGTATGTAACTATGGAAGCATTCATGCACAATTCATTGAGGAACACATGCATGGAATGTTTGGAGTTGAAGCATTAAATAAATATTTCGGTGAGAACACAAATTGTTAAGAAACAATAAGAACAGGAGCAAAAGGCAAAACTGTAAAACAGAATGACAATTTATCGGCAAGTATAATATCGTTTAACTATTGTTTAATAATGAAAAATAATCATTTGTTACCTAAGAAAGGCTACTTTTTGTCATCCACCCCACACTCGCCGTGCCACACCACACCACACCACACCACACCACACCACACCACACCACACCACACATACCGATCATCAAACAACACAATAAACCACTGCATTGTATAATGCATGTATAAAAATGATGCCTAGATATAGGAATAATAATATACAAAGCTTTACTATAAATGCAAACAAATGTGAATTATTTCCTTCATACACTATTGATGCCTATTTACTTTTATGACTGCTTTATGTCTTTTCAGTAATATCTCCCGGCACGTGTGCATACATGTTTCCATACATACGTACATATAACACATTACGTATACATACATACGTACGTATAACACATTACGTATACATACATACGTACGTATAACACATTACGTATACATACATACGTACGTATAACACATTACGTATACATACATACGTACGTATAACACATTACGTATACATACATACGTACGTATAACACATTACGTATACATACATACGTACGTATAACACATTACGTATACATACGTAAAGATGATCTGTAATCTATGTTTATTGTACGCTATTTAGAGATGGCTGGTTATACGTGTATAGGTGGGAGTAGAATAAATAAAAAAAAATAATGATCAATAATTCGTAATAATATCGACATTTTTATTAGAATGAGAAGTTACGCCCATGTATATTTCATAAATCTATAAGGCTAATTTTAAATTTCCTAATTAATTTATTGGCGTTGAATAATTTTTAACGCGCTATGTTTGAAAAAAAAATTTATTGGGAAGCACAAATTGCTATAAAAACTGAAGGGGGATTTATTGGTGGATGAATCAAAGGATGTTCGTTTGCTTGGTAGTTGAATGGATCAGTAGAGAAACTGTTGAATGTAAGAACGCATGGATGAATAGATGAATGAATTGATGAATGAATGAATGAATAGATATATGAATTGATAGATCTATGTGTGAATGGGTGTATGCTGGAAAGAATAAATGGATGACTTGAAAGATTTGATGATTGATGAGTAGATAAAGATTAGAAAATAAATAAATGGACCACATATGTATCCAAAAAACAAATAAATAGATTGCAAACTGTGAAGAAAGAGAGAGAGAAATAGAAATAGAGAAAAAAATAGAGAAAATACAAGAGATGAGAGGATGGATAGATATTATTTCATCAAAGATCTTTAAATAAATGAAAAAACACTGAGTGAATGGATAAATTAATTTAATTGATGAACAAACGAATAAATGGATGAACGAAAACATGAGCCAATTAAAAGACTTACATGCAGACAGACAGACAGACGGACGGACGGACAGACAGACTGTCAAACATACAGACAGACAGACATACAGACAGACAGGCAGACAGACAGACAAAACAGTCATTTGACGCCATGATATTTTTGTGGTTTCGTATTGTTCCCATTGTTGTGACTTCTTCCGTGCCTTTCATGGTTCAGAATGGTGCAAAGTTTCAAACAAATATCGCGGAGACAATGGAATATTTGGCATCCAATTTAAAATAATTATGTATTAAAATAGACACTATTTATAATTGATAGCGATAGGCTGAATATCACAAAATCTTTCATCCAGAACATATGAAGTACTGAAGTCTCTATCGCTAAAAACAATAAAAGAAACAAGAAAACAAAAAATAAATAAATTATTTACAAATAAATGCTAAATTTATAAAAAAAACTTTAAAAAAAGCGCAGTAAATAAAACTTGAACAAAATGAAAGTACCTGGCCAAAATTTAATTACATGTTTGGATTGGGAAGCAATAAAAAATGTGCAATTGTTGTTGTTGGCAAATAATGAACGCTTCACATTCTGCTGTTTTATTACGTTCGGATGAATTCGGTGAAGAAGAAACTACAGGCATGACACACGCAACTATGAATGACATGTTACAATGAACAGTTAAGAAGCTGAATGATTCAAATAAAAACTAGCAAACATGCGATCAACAACGTTAACAAATTTAAACATTCAACAGATGAACAGAATTAAAATCAACATGTTAATAAAAATCAGCGTGAAATTTTAAAAAATAATAAATTTTACAGATGCTACCGACAGTCCTTTCATCCGGAAAAGTTTCATCATCAATTTTATAAAAAAATCTTTTTAAATAAGCAGCAGTAGGTTTCTGGAAAGATTTAAGTTATTGACAAAATGCAGTGAGGCACACAAAAGTCATGGACACACAAACACAAATAAACAACAAACATCCAAAATACTACAAACAAACAAGCATACAAACAACAACCAACAAACAAACAACAGCCAACAAATAAACAACACCAACAAAAACAAAAGGCAAAGAGTATAGAAGCAAAAAGACGACGTGGTTTACGATGTGGAACGCCAGTCAAAACTGTGCTTTATGGTCATAACAATCTTCCTTAGCTCTAACTCATCTGCTGTCTTCTATTCATCAGATTATTATTACGATCCCTCACTTACTCACTCTTTCACTCACTCATTCGCTCACTCCTTACTCATTCCATCACTCATATACCCATTCGGCTTGTTGGCTTGAAATGTGAGACAGATTTTAATAATTATTTTATTACAAAATATAGATTATTGCAATAACAATCATCATCATATTATTATTTTTATGTTTACTCTTAACAACAGAAAATTTTGTATGATGAAAATAAAAAATAATGATATTGATGATAAAGAAGATGACAAGAGCGTTGACAATGATGATGGGAAAAATAACCAAGAAGAAGATGATGATGGAAAATGATGATGACGACAATGACGATGACGTCAGTGAGTCGGTGAGTTTTCCTGTTACATATGTACGTTGTGATGAAAAAAGTCGCAAAAATTACTCGTTCAAGTTTACGATGGTGTAATCTGGTCTTCATTCCTCCTTTCACTTTTTCTTTCTCTCGTTCTTTTTTTTCGTTTTATTCACAATCTTTTGTTTTTTCCTATTTTGTTTTAATTTTTTTTGGTAAAAAAATCTCTTTTATGTTTTTCAGTCGTCAGTGTGTGTGTGTGTGGAGGACTGTGTTTTGTGTGTGTGTGTATGTATATCACACACAAACACACACACACACACCATACACACACACAAACACACACACTCTCACACATACACAGACAAACATATACAGCAGATATATATGCATAAAAACACAAAATACATTTATACATATACACAAACATACAAACAGAGGTTTATGTTAGCATGCATGCATGTAGATACCGTCGCATCTGTGTTTTGTATGCTTTGTTTTTGCGTTACGAAGTTACACATACATAATAGATATATTCAAAATATATATATGTATATAAGCAGAGGTTTATTTACTGGTATTTATTGAATAAAATATTATATGTTCGACACATTAGGCAGAGAAACAAAGAGAAACAAGAAATAAAGCAAGATGCTAAGAGATAAAATCACGTTAAACGATAAACAGTTATTTAACAATACTTAATGTGAAGTCAAATGAAAATGAGTACAAACAAATGTATACATGCATAAACAAATACAAATATGTATAAACAAACATGTACAAGGTATGCAGACAAATAAATACAAAGCTAGATAAACAAATACAAAAAATATACAAACGAATACAAAGATATACAAACGAAACGCACAAAAATAATAAGATATACAAAGATACACATCACAACAAACACAAAAAAACACTCACACAAACATACACACACAAACACACAAACACACACGCACACACACACACATACAAAGGTTTACAAAGACTAGAAGGCACATAAATATGATGCAATATTTATGTGGACAGGTATTTATTCATATGTTTGCTGCCTCCATACACGCTCACATAATCTCATAAAACATCGAAAGACGTAAATAACATGTGCAACTTTATTTAAACAAAACTCGTAAACAAAAATCAAAAATGTACGGTCTGCCTGTTTGCCTGGGTGTTTGCATGCTTGCATCTTAGTTTGTATGTGTGTGTATTTGTTTGCATACTTGTGTGTTTGTCCGTTTGTCTGTCTGTCTCTATGTATGTACGTATTTGCGTTTCTATATACGTTGCGTTTATGTGTTTGTTTCTTTGTGTGTGGGGTATATATCATTGAGATTAATTGCACGTGTTTGATTTTGCGCTCAGGACAAACAAGCAGCAGCAGGCATATGAAAGTAAGAAAAAATAATCTGATCATAAATAAGTTTCTATTCAGATGCTGAACATTTTAATTGTGTATCAACGCACGGCATCTATTATTCATATTTCAATATACATATATGCGTTTTTGTACATAAATGTTTGCTTGTACATTTGAGTATGTATGTATGTATGTATGTGCGTGTGTGTGTGTGTGTGTGTGTGTGTGTGTGTGTGTGTGTAGTACCGCTAATGTGTATGCGTTAACACATATTAACGTATGTTTGTATGTGTGGTAATGCATTTATAGGTTTCCACTTTTTCCTATATATGTATGTATATACGTATGTGTGTGTTTCTCTATATTTTTGTGCATATGTGTATATATGTGTATGTGCGTGTGTTTGTATGTGTGTATATCTTTTGTGCTAACAAAGGTGTTAGTGAATTAACGAGAAGGCGATTTATGATGGTGCTTAATGAATTTATGAACTGTTTTGTTCTGCTCTTGATGTTGTTCAGCTGTTGGTGTTGTTGTTTTGATGTGATTGTTGATGTTGTTTTTATGTGATTGTTGATGTGATTGTTGATGTGTTTGTTGTTGTTTTGATGTGATTGTTGTTTTTGTGTGGTTAAAGTCGTTACGTTTTGTGATGCGTGTTGTACATTGTGAGTGTTATTTTGTTGCTGATGTTGTTGTAGGGTGGCTGTTTGTTGTTGTTGTTGTTGATGTGTTTGCGCGGTCGGGTATGCTTAATCTTAAGGAATGAAGTGCTTTATGAACGAATAAAGATGAAGTTTGTTAAAGTTATGGTGTTGTTCATTTGTTGATCATTTCGATATTTTAAGAAATTTATTTGTGGATTTTTTGACTATGAATATTAATGCTAATTTTCTTGTTGCTTGAGTTAATGTTTTAAATGTTGTTGTTGTTGTTGTTAGTGTTGATGTTGTTGTTGTTGTTTTTGTTAGTGTTGATGTTGCTGTTGATGTTGTAGTTGTTGATGTTGGTAATATTGATGTCGATAATGTTTTGAGCTTTTTCATTATGTTGACAACAGCATTTTTGCCTATAACTTTAACGTTAATTTCATTCACGTCATGTTTTTGTTTGTTTATGTCTATCGGATGATAGCATTATAGTTGAGTTTTAAATAATAATGAGAGTTTTTTTTTTTTCTTTTAATACCTTGCTTTGAATTTTTAACTGCCCATAAAAATATAATTGCAGATGCTCTTCAAATGTTTTACACGCTTCACCAAATTTATTCGTCCCAATTTTTGCCGTTTCAAGGTCGTGTTTTCATAATTAAGGTAATTGTTTCTTTCGCTACTGCAGCAGTTGCTTCAGTTGCTGCTGTAGTTGCTTTTGCTGCTGCTGCTTAAAATTTCGTTGTTTATGATGTTTCCGACGTTTTTAGTACTTTTTCCTAGTTTTTGTTGCTTTGTTTTATATTTATATTTGGATTTTTGTATCGACATGTTGACGTTGAGTTTGTTTTTTAATTTTTCTCTCAAATTTCTCTATGAAAATTTTAATTTGATTAAAAATACTTCACTACTTTAGGTTTGTGTAAAAATTTCAAGTTAGAATTTTTTTTCTAAATGTAAAAATTTTAAAGTTTGGAGAGTTTTTTCCTGTGTTGCAATTGCAGTATCATCTAGTCGAATTTGTCGCTTTTTATGTTAAAACATCAACCAACGTTGATCAATCAACAAACATCAATTAACAAAAACGTCAAAGTATCAAATTGTAAAAATTTGAAAATGCCAAAAATATTTAAATACAAATCATACAAGTAAACATGTAACGTAGCAATGACTCAACGACAAACGTTTTAATAATAAGTTGCTTCAAATGTCCAGTTATTTCAAATGTTCTGTTGTGTCAATGTTCAGTTGTATCAATGTCTTGTTGTATCAAATGCTCAGTTGTTCAGCGAATGTTCAGATGTTTGTAATTTAGGACGGATGAAGATGAGATGTGACGTGATGGAAAACAATGCCATGCATGTAACTCCTACCTACTCGTCTCTGAATGCTGACAAGCAACATAAAGCATAAAATGTAGACAATTTTTTTAATTACACTTCATTGTGGAAAACATTTGCATAAGCAGACTCACATCGCATAAAATATGAACAAGTCTCTTTACATACACGTGAACAACAAGCAAACATGAACAAATTGAAACACAAGCACATGATATAATAATACTTAAACATCTCTGCAGTCTCTCTCTTTCTCTCTCTCTCTCTCTCTCTCTCTCTCTCTCTCTCTCTCTATCATAGAAACTTTCACGTCTCAGCAACAAATACATTTACACAAAGAAAACTTCGAAGTCAAATACGCTTACACAAGCGCGCGCGCACTGCTCGTATAAACATGTACGCGCACACACACATGCTCACCCGCGCACATAAACACGCACGCCAGCAAACACTTTATTTAAAGGCAAAGGCAGAAAAGCACATAAGCGAAACAAACGGCGCAAAGTATAGAAATGGTCGTACATTACATTATGTTTGGACCGTGCTTGCATTAGTACATCTCGTGATTTGTGATGTTTAATATACTCACTAGTCGTAAATAAGCTCGTTCGTCCGTCCGTCCGTCCGTTCGTTTGCATATATTTGTATGTTAATAAGTGTGCGTGCGTGTGCGTGCGTGCGTGTGCGTGCGAGTGTGTTTGGACTGTAAGTTGTGTCTGTGTAGGCGTGTATGTAGGAACAAGAAACTTCTGTGAATGAACGTGGTTGTGTCGTATAGCATGAATGCGTGCGTGCGTGCGAGTTGATCACAACATATTTAGGGATGAAGTTAATGGTAGGCAGAACATATTCGATGCCAGGTCGAAATCACAACTCGAGGTTGAAGTTCACTTTTAAACGTTTATTCTATTCAATGCTGATCCTATTTTAATATCAACAAAGATAAGTTTAAAATTTGTTTGCATGGTTTTGTTTCATTTCAAATATGTTTGAAAACTGCGAACAAATCAAATTTCAAAAACTAAAAAAATAGCATCCAGTATATGTTTTCTCACGTCCAGCCTTCGACCTTCGGTGTTACGTGTTGACACAACCCTAACCACACACACACACACACACACACACACACACACACACACACACACACACACACACACACACACACAAACACACACACACACGCACACACAGATATACATATAAAACAACAACAAAAACAGCATTAATAGAACGAACGATTGAAAGTTAATTTATCGTCACTCATGACAATTTCTTACTATTTATTTCATCACCAACGCATTAAACACACGAGAAACTTTAATTTAACTAAAGAACTAAAAACTGAAACCCACCTAGCCCAATTATAAACACACGTCCATCGGTGTTTGTTTAGAAAACGCACGTACATGTAAACACTAATTTATGTCCTTCGGTCTGTGTGAGTAGCGTAAATATTAACGAAAGAAAAAAGAACTTCTCCTCACTCTATTGTATCCTCTGTATGTTTATGTTTCTTCATGTTTTGTTTTTTCTTTGTATTGTATCGTGTTTATCTTTATGTATGTGCATGTTTTTTTTATTGGTATTGTATAGTGTGCCTCTTTATGCATGTCTGTCTATGTTTCATCATTGTATTATACGCCCGTTTAAACCTCATTGTTTGTGTGGTATGTATGCTTGCATGTTTATACCTCAATGTATTACATTGTATGACTTTTGTTGTATTGTATGAATTGTATTGGATTGTATTGTGCGCCTTGCATTGCATTGTATGCATTGTATTGTATTGTAGTAACTGTATTGTATTGTATACATTGTATTGTAGTGTATGCATTTTATTATATTGCATGCTTTGTATTGTATGGATGTGTGTTGTGTGGATGTTTATGCATGATCGGATGCACACACATGGCACCATTTTGTTTTATGTGTCGCAGATCGTCAGGCCAGTCCTTTGAACTTTTTTCAAACACTCAGATTCTTCATAAGGAGGCAGAATTATTTTTTGATAAATTTTGAAAAATTTACTTTTCCTTACTGAGAAAATTTTCCTTTTGCAAATTAATAATAAAATCATGAATAACAATGAAATAATAATGTTCTTTTATTATTTTTCAGAATTTTACATATTTTATTATATTATAATTATTATAATATAATATAATTATTATATTATATTATTATTATTACTATTAGTGTTATTAAGGTTTCGACTACTCCAATGTGTCCAGATTTTGTTTGATGGAGACATCAAGTATTACATTTGTATTGTCGTGATGGCCAGTGTTTGTTGTGGAGTTGGATGAAGTTCCAGTTATCATCTGGTGAATTTGCAAACTGGAAGATTATGCCATCTTGCTCTTTCTCCCTCCCCCCCTCTCTCTCTCTCTCGTTTTCTCTTTCTCTCTCTTTTTTTCTTTCTCTTTCTCTCTTTCTTTCTCTCTCTTTCTGAAAAAATACATTTTCTCTTCTAAATTGATGTCCGTGTTTCAAATTGAAAAATAATTTTTTTATTATGCATTAGTCTGCAAAAGGGGCACGAGAGAGTGTAATTTTGAATGGAAAGATAGTTGAATGAATGAATGAACAAATAAACGAATGAAAGAAAGCCATCAATCAATCACAGACACGAATCAATCATTTAATCTTGGCTTTACAATCAATCTCTCAATTCGTTTGCAAGGTGACCATCAATCAATCAATCAGCCAATTTATCCAACTATCAATTCATCCATCCATCCATCCATCAATTTATCCACCTATCAACCCATCCATCCATCTATCCATCCATCCATCCATCCATCCATCCATCCATCCATCCATCCATCCATCCATCCATCCATCCATCCATCCATCCATCCATCCATCCATCCATCCATCCATCCATCCATCCATCCATCCATCCATCCATCCATCCATCCATCCATCCATCCATCCATCCATCCATCCATCCATCCATCCATCCATCCATCCATCCATCCATCCATCCATCCATCCATCCATCCATCCATCCATCCATCCATCCATCCATCCATCCATCCATCAATCAATCGGTCTATCAGTCAATTGGCGATTTTGCATTATCAATCACTTGACTGATCCTTTATTGAATTCGTTAATAATGTTTATATATTTTTTCCGAAGCCGATTGGTGTAATCATTCGTTCGTTCGTTCGTACGTTCGTTTATTTATTATTTCTCTTGTTCATTCGTTCATTCATTCGTTTGTTCGTTCGTATGTTTGTTCTTTAATTAACTGCTCATTTGCGACTTGTAATAAATTTTTTCGTTCACAAAAGCTGTGAGTAAGTGATTGCTCACATTTGAAGTTAAAAAAATTTGAAGCTGATTGGCAAGTTTATAAAAGTTTAAAAATAAAAAAATACGGGTTCATTTAATGTAATTCATTCCTCTATCCATTCATTTATATATTAGTCTGCCCATCCGTCAATCTATTCAGTCCTCTATCCATTCATCCGTCTGTCAATTTATCCATCTATCTATCCACCCACCCATCTATCCAGGGAGCCATCCATGCATCCATGCATCCATCCATGCATCCATGCATTCATATACTCATGCATGCATGCATGCATCCATCCATCTATCCATCCATCCATCCATCCATCCATCAATCATGAAAATAGACATATGATTGATTAATTTTCTATTTCTTTCCAATCTGCTTCCAGCCGCAATATTTTTTCCTTTCTGTATATTTTTAATAATAATATTATTATTACTTTTATTATTATTGTTATTATTATTATGATGCACGGTGGACCAGGGCAACAGTAAAACTATCAAAGGTGCTTTTTAAATTCACAAGAAGATACTTCATTCAGCATCTACCACTTCATACTTCATCCAGCATCTACCAGAAAAAGTTTCAAACATCATTAGCGATGGAATAGGGGTTCATACGAATCAATGCAATCCTGACAATTTAGTACCCAATAAAAACATTTATCTAAAAAATATGATTAATATAAAAATTAAAAAAAATTAAAAATAACAATACATTAATTGTAATTAAACAATAAATTTAATTGAAATTAAATTGATTTAATATTATCATCTTAAAATACTGTTTATATCATTTTTAATTACCATCATAACCTTCGCAGTAAATTAATATCAATCCAAACATTTTCAAAGTTTAACTTTTGTCGTCATCGTCATCATCGTCTTCATCATCTTCCTCGTCTTCATCATCATCATCGTTGTCACTCATTGATTTATTAGTGCAATAATGGATTGAATGATTGCTAGCATCAATCATAACCACTATCATTAACATCATCATCATCTTCTCATCATCATCTTCATCATTTTCATCATCGTCGTCATCATCAACATTTTCATCATCGCTATTGCTATAATCATTATTGTGAATTATCCTAAAAAACATCGCCGTCTTTATCATCATTATGTACATTATTCTACTCACCTTCATGGCAATATTCCTCTTCTTCATCTTCATCATCTTCCTCTTCCTCATCTTTCTCCTCCTCTTTTTCATCCTCCTCCTTCTTATCATCATCATCATCTTCCTCCTTCTCTTCTTCATCTTCATAATTTTCCTCCTCCTCATCTTCTTCTTCCTCTTTTTCATCATCATCCTCCTTCTCATCATCATCTTTCTCCTCCTCCTCTTCTTCATCATCATCTTCTTCTTCATCATCATTGCGGTCATCAAAGTCAAAGTTTTGACCACCGATTTTCTAAACCCCAAAACAACCATCACATGGCGAATTTGTGAGATTTAATAGCATGACGTAAAGCGTTTTTTATTGCTTATATATATATATATATATATATATATATATATTATGCTTATATACTGTATGTACTTAAATTATGTATGTGTACTCTATATAAATATTTGGCAATATGAGATTGTTACATTCATTCAATTATATATTTACATATTAATTTATTAATTCAGCTTTTAGTTTATTTAAATACTTTTTAATTTTAATTTTACCACGCGCCTTTTAAATAAGTTCGTCGTTGGTTGTGGGTATCTTTGGGCATATATGAGAAAAGTGTTGTCCAACACAAACAAAATGTTGTTGCTGGTTTGTGGTGTGGTTGGTGGTGATAGTAATGGTATGATAGTGTTGTTGTTGTTGTTGATGATGATGATGATGGGATGATGTTATTGTTGGCGATTATAATGTTGTTTTGTTATTATTGTTCTCCTTGCTCTTTATAAGGTTGTTGTTGTTGTTGTTGTTCTTGGTTAAAAAAGTATTGATGGTGACGTAATTGAGTATTGTTGGTGGTCGTAGAGTTGATAGCAGTATAAAAATACTAATGTTTGTATATAGTATTGGTGGAAAATTCAGTAATTGTGTAGTAGTGCTGTCACTACCACTGCGACTACTGTTACTGCCGCTACTACCACTACCACCACCACTACTACTACAACTACTACTACTACTACTACTACTACTACTACTGCTACTACTACTATTACCACTATTACTACTACTACTACTGCTACTCCTACCATTAAACAAATAATAGCAAAAACAATAATGATATTAAGACAGCAATTATAATAACGATGTTAATAATAATTAATAATAAATAATAATATCTCAGTAAACAAAAAACTGTTACTAAGAAAACGCTGCTGGAACTATTGCTCTTGTGTTTGAAGAAACACGCGAAAAGTGTCACTAAGTAGGAACATCAAGATGACGTCATTGGATACGTCACTGCAATCTCGCTGACGTCAGCATCGCTACTGGGTAGATGACCTGTCATTGTTGATGTTGCTGATGTTGTTAATGTTTTTGGATGTTGTTGTTGTTGTTGCTGCTGCTGCTGTTGTGGTTGATATTGGGGAAATTTATGTTTTTGCTGTTGTTGTTGTTGTTGTAGTAGAAGTAGTAGTTGTTGTTGTTGGTGTGGTGTTGTTGTGGTTGGAATTGTTTATGTCTTTGTTGTTGTTGTTTTTGGTATTGTAGTGGTTGTTGTTGTGGTTGGAGTTGTTTAATGTCTTTGTTGTTGTTGTTATATCTGTTGTTGCTGTTTCTGTTGGTATTGTAATGGTTGTAGTTGTTGATGTTGTTGTGGTTGGTGTTGTTTATGCCTTTGTTGTTGTTGACGTTGTTGAGGTTGTTGTTGGGGTTTTTGATGATATTTTTTTATGGTCTTCAATTTTTGTTGAAAATCATTTGAAATCATGTGGATATTTTACTGTTGTGGTTTTTGCTGGTAAAAGTATCATTGATGTTATTGATGTGATCTGTTGGTGTTGTTGCTGTTGTTGTTGTTATTGTTGTGAATAATGTTTTTATGGAGATTAATTGGAGGGCACCTTAATTTGATTTGACGGTGAACAGGGTGCTGATGGATGATGACGACCAAAAAACATTTTAAAAGCTGCAAATTATTACACAACGCCGAGTTACGTTTGTTATGTTTAGAAGGAAGTGACGACGACGATGATGATGATGAATATCAAAATTAATGTCAACAAACTATTCTTTTCAAAATGCACATCAGCGCGAGTGACACAACAATTTTTAAAAATCACTGAAAGATTTTTGAAATATCAGGGAGGAGCACATGAAAAGGAGGAGAATGACAACATAAATGATGATAATAAAGATGAAGAAGAAGAAGAAGATGACGATGAAAACATGACTGACAAAATGATGACGTTTTAAATTGTTTTTCTTTAAAAACTTTCAGTGACGATAATTATCCTTGATAGCGCTTGCGTATTAGAAATACCTTGACGTATTGCACACATACGTACGCACACATATTTGTATAATAACTGCGTATGTTTTTATGCTACAAACCTAAGTAAAAATTTTGTGTACTTTATTTTTTTGTACTACAAAACTGCACTCAGTACCCAAGTGCATTTGAATGTACAGCATGTGTGTTTGAGTAAGTATTTTATTTATCTTTCTTTTTTATTTATATATAAAATTTGTTTATGTGAGTACGACGGAAGTAAATGTTACGTCATCAAATCACGTCATCAAAATATCAGTCTTGATGTATAAATGAATACCAATCTTTGAATGCAAAACAGCGCGCACTGGCACACGCAGATCGGCACATGTGCATGCGACAGGCATTCAGATGCACGTTTGCATGCACGTACGTACATGCCATCGTCACAATCGTACAACTGCACAAACATTAATTTTAACGTAAGTTTCAAAATCTGTTATTTGTCAGATGTTACCCTTCTTCCATCCATACAAGCTCCCAACCCTCATAACAATCCTCTGAACATTTTAAAAAATTGTTTAAATTGTTTCCTAATTTTCGCCGTACTTTTTGTTCAGAGGTCTTGGAAAGGTAACAAGAGAGAAAGGGTTTCAAAGACATGCTAGTTTCTAAACGTGGTGCTATAAAGTTTTAGAAGAATAGAAGATGTCATTTAACTGATAATATACCCGTTATATTCAAAAGTTATACTTCTTCCTTTATTTATAACATAGACCGTACTAATATAAAAGTTATTACGTAATGAATATGCAGATCGCATAACATTTTTATTTATCGTGTTTCAGTTAGTTAGAAGAACGTACATTCATAAATAGTTATGACATCCTTATTTATCTCATTAGGAATGCAGGCTTACATAACACAGACAGGCATAAACCAACAATACCACCGTAAATATTTGTGGGTATTTTTTTAAAAAAGGCTCTAAATCATGACAACTATTGCAGGCATGCGTTGCGTATAAAATATTAAGTGTATTCATAATTTTTCTATACATTTGCACGTATTTTTACCAAATAATTTTTTATGAGTACAACTGTACACAATAAACTCATACAAACACATACACAGACATACATACATATAAACATACATACATATAAACATACATACATACATACATACATACATACATTGAAGTGAAACATTTAATCAACTTTTGCATTAGCGCATTTAATCAACTTCTACATTGTTAGCGCCTTTGAGAACAATAAAGGGCGCTTTATATATAAATAATCTAATAATAATAATAATAATAATAATACATACATACATACATACATACATACATACATACATACATACATACATACATACATACATACATAAAAAACATATACATACATACATACAAATATATACATCAACACATACATCAACATCACAATTACAGTAAAAGCATACTAAAAACCGAAACAACAAAACACAAGTCAACACAAAACACCTTCATGTTAACGTAACAAGAAGCAGCTAACTAACTCCAAACATCTCCTGTTCATTCCACGTCGTAAATTAGACTTCCATATTAAGAATTATGACACGCTGTGAAATAATAAATAAACTTTTTAATATAAATACGTAATACAGATACATAACTATATGAGAATTACGTATTTCAAATGCTTTGTGTGCGTATATAAGTGTATATGTGTGTATATATACGCACATAAACAACATTATTACGTATGTACACATGTCTATATGCGAGATATTTTGTTTATGCGTTTAAAAAATATTCCTGTAGTTTGTAAGTGCTGCAACTAACATGAGAATCTTACACATGGGATGCAATTTTTATTGGCAATTGACTGGCTCTAACTGCTCTTCAAACTTACTAGACATTATTTTTTGTCATTTTAATTTCTTAGTTTCTAATTAATATTAATATTATTTCTTTGATATTTTGTCGGGAGGTTTGTATTTTTAAAAAATTTCGTGATAAAAAAATCTTGGACCGGTATTGAACCTCCTACATAATATTAATAATTACTAATATTTATTAATACGTATTTTTTGTATAAATTAAATCAATCGATCGATTAAATATTCCTCTTTGAAACTATAAAGTCCATCAAAGTTCATTACTTGTAGTCTCATTTGGCAGAGATACGATTAACCCATCATCTGACACTTGTCAAAAACTGACCCAAACACTTTGACCTTTTATGTTCAAATTGTTGTTTTCAGAGCTGGTTTTGTTTCTTACCTTATACCAACAGTTGATTCCCAGCAAAATTCTGCATCACCCCATCTCAAACGCTTTCAGTCTTTCTCTGCCTTGTTTTCATAAATGTCCATTCTTTTAAAACATTTTTAGTAGGTCCACAGTGCAGTTTTTCAAACCTCATTCGACCCTATTTAAATAATTCATGTAACAAATAATAAAAAATTTTCAGTAGACAAAAATCAGTTAATTTTAATTTTAACGTAGCGGATATAGCGTGTGGTAATGTTTTGTTGCTCTCCTAAAAAAATTAAAAAATCGAAAAAAAAAACATTATAGCATGACACACGTAACATTCATTTGCCTGGTGTTCACAATGTTACAGAGATGCTGTGGTTAAATAAATTACTTGTAAGCATATTATGTAACGTTGTACATAAAAACGCTCGAATTTACGTAGGTATGTACAGTACATATGTTTGTATGAATGTCTATATATGTATGAATGTATCATGCATGTATATACAATCTATTGTAAAAGTCTAATAATGTTTCATAAGACGATTGATTGACAGCATAACAAGGGGAATGACATTGACGCGGAATGACGTCATCCTTTTGAGTGAGTGAATGAATGGGTGAATAAAGGAATGAATAAATAAATAAATTAATAAATGAATTTATTGAACGATTAATTAATTAATTAAAACCACATACTTGCAAAACAAAGCATATTAAATCAGAGGTTATTTTATTAATTGGAATGCTTTCGTTTTTTACTATCATCAATTAACACACTAACTGGATTTTTAGACTTTTTAAACTTTTAAATCAATTTATTCAATTGAATACTTACACTATCATTGTTAGTTAATGGTATCAGGCAACAGGATTGTAATGCAAAACAAGTAGTCAAACATTGAACGCTCAACAAATGTTAATAACAACAAAACTATAACAGCAACAGCAACAACAACACATAAAATTTTGTGAAAAAAACAGCAACAACAAAACAACAAAAAAAACAACAACACAACAAAAAACCGAAACAACAACAAAAAACCGAAAAAAACATGGAGGGAGCTTTTCTTTATAAATGGAGCATCAAAATAGCAGCTTGGTTATTACGTAAATCATAAACAATGGTAATAATCCAAGTTAAATGATGACACATATCCATTCCTATATCTCCGAGCCAGCAAGAAGAACAGCAACACAGCAACAAAGGCACGCACACATCTGTGTACTATCCGACGCAATACACACGCACACACGCACGCAAGCACGTACACACACACGCACATGTATGTTTGTAATATTGCGATTATGACTTTAATTTAAAAATTGTTTTTACACGTTGATATTTTAATCAAATTGGAACGTGAAATTTATGGAACACAAGTTTAAACACCAACATTCAATTAAGCAAAAATTTGATTTAACGCAGACTTTATTTAATTCACAATTACAAAATCAAAACATTTATAACAACATACGCAAGCAAATTCAACAACAAATTCAACATCTAAACATATTTAAAAAACTTTATGAAAGTTAAATAAAATGAAAACAAACATCACACATCTTAATTCTTAATCTAACATTAACAAATAAGCCGGGCAAGATACATAGTTAAGAACAAAATACAACATTAACATATGTTAAACATTTCATATGACAAACACATCTTAAACATCGCAAATTATAAGCATAACACATCAAAAACAACACATCTACATAAGCGGAACGTAGTCACGCATAAAATTCGACTGTTCATTTTTCAAAATATGCAACATATTAAAGACATTTTGACGAACAACAAATAACGCATGTAAACAAAAATAAACATACACAATCATACACAAACAAAAAAACAAGCACATACATGCATACAAAATCATACAAAAACACATACATGCATACAAAATCATACACAAACACATACATGCATACACAATCATATACAATCCTACACAAACACATACATGCATACACAATCATATACAATCATACACAAACACATACATGCATACACAATCATATACAATCATACACATACACACACACACACAAAATCATATACAATCATATACAACATGCACAAACATGCACAGGCGTAGAGAGGCGTACGATGCTGCATGTTGAATATTTGCATGCCCTGGCATAAGAACTGCCTATAATCGTAAATTATATCTCAATACACCTCCAACACAACAACGACAATAACAACAATACAAACCCTGCATGGTTGGCATTACTACGACAACAGCAGCAGCAGCAGCAGCAACAACAACAACACCAACAACTACTACTGCAACAACATCAGCAACATCAACATCAACACGAAAAATGAAGATGACGACAAAGATGTGAACTATAGTAATAAGCCACATGAGTAGCAGCAGTAACAACAACAGTAACAACAACAACAACACCAACATCAACAACAACAAAAATAACAACAGCGTAGACAAATTTTGTAAACGATGAGGTCATATATTTATAACAAGAAGATGACAACAACTACAATAACATTAACGACGATGATAACAAACAAAAAAAAATTAGATGGTATTAAAAACTGGAAACAAATGATAATGATGTGATGATGATGGTGATAACATGATGACGATGATGACGACCACGAAGATGGCAGCGATAATAACGCTGGATAGTAAATTGAACGCGTCAACAGCCTAACATAAATTCAAGAACAACAAAGAACATGAATGCTGAAGACGCCAATAAAAACTGCTACACGCGGAGCAATGGACCAAGCAGTTTAGAAAAAGTAGTAAAATAAAAAATAAAGAATCAAATTCAACAACAGCAATATTATGAATAAAATAATGATAATAATAAAAAGAACAAAATAATAATAATAATAATAACAGAAATAATAATTATATTAATTGTAAAAAAGAAAACAAAAAAAACAACGCCCCATACAGACCAACCGTATGACGAGAAAATTAACAATCTTGAAATAATGAAATTAATTGCAATTAGAAGGACGTAAATTTTGCACGCAAACACGGCGCTATATGGGCTGCCTCAAAACTGAATGAATGAATGAATGAATAAATGAATGAATGAATGAATGAATGAATGAACTAATGAAAAATGAATGAATGAATGAACAGAAAACGAACGAATAAATAAATAAATTAACAAACCAACAAATGAGCAACCACAAACAAACAAAAAATCATATAAACAAAAAAATCAAACGAATTCGCAATTCATTTTCAAAATAAAAATCTGACCAAATAAATGAAGGAGAGTAATGCAAGAAATGTTTAAGTGGAGCAGACGATGCGAGTGAAGGGAGCGGCGGGAAGGAAAATGATTGAAAGAGTTTTGATGTCTGATTGATTGGCACTCTCTCCCTTCGTTGAATCAATAAATAAATATGCCAGGATGATGAACAAAAAATTATAAACACATTTCATACTTTAAAAAGACGATGCAAATAATAGCATATCAATCTCTCACCCATCCATGCATTCACTCATTTTTATATCATTTATTCATTTCCGTTTTTTTACTTTCTTCATAATTTGAGCAGTTTTAAAAAAAATAATTTTGAGCGAAGATGATGAAACTTACAGAGCAGCCACCGATGGATACGTTTGCACTCAAATCCATTTTGGCGCTGAAAAAGGACTCGTACATACAAATACATTCCGAACAAGATGTTCATGTGTGTGTGTGTGTGTGTTTTGTTTGCATGTGGATGTGTGTGCACAATAACTGCACATACGTTTGCGCACTTATATCACTAGAGCACTAGCTTAAAATATGTATATATAAAAAGTGACAACCTGTGTTGTACATTCATGCACAAACGTAGACATGCAAAGCACACAAAAATGTGCATGCGCGTTCGTTCACCTGCAAATCTAAGAATAGGTAGCAACAAGAACGTGATCACATCTATAGCCTTAAAAGTAAAGTGCTTCGTCTCACAACAGAATCCATCCAATTAAAACACACTCTGAATTTTCAATAACTGAATAATTATTTCTTTCCTCTGATTTTTCACGAACGCGTGTGTGTGCGCGTGTTTCAATCTGCATTACAAAATGTATACGCTCATAAGTGTATGTACATAACGTTTGTACACGTGTGTGTGTGTGTGTGTGTGTTGGTGATGTGTGTCTTTATGTGGAAACACACAACTGCGTGCCGTTATCAAGAAATGCCTGAGATCGAGCATATGGAAACCGAGCAGCAGAGTAACAGAGTAACAGAGTTCGACTTGTGTAACATTCTGCTGAACTGGGCAAGAGTTACGACAGACCAAAGGAATTGAGTCGTTTGATGTATGTGAGCCAGCAGACCTAACACACAATGGACCAAGCAGTTTGGAAAAAGTAGTAATGGAGAGAATGAAGGAAATAAATAATGAATGAATAAAAAAATGAAAGCAGATAAATAAATATGATGACCAAAAAACTGAGAGTCACGAAGTTATAAATGAAGATGCGATGGAGTAGGGATTGATAGATCTTGATTGCTTCGCATATTTTGTGACATGTTTGCAACCCGCAGCCGATCAGCAAGTCCCACAAACGTTTAAATTCTGTTAATTACTTTGTAAGAAATTTTAGAGAAAATATTAAACGAAGGCCTCTCACGAGTTGTTGAATGACTTTTTATTCAATAAAAACTACATGTAACCAAAAATTAAAAAAATAAAATAGTTTGATTCTGCAATGAAACAACTGAACCTGGAATCAAATTAGAAAAAAATTAAACAAAATCAAAATTATTTTTTGCGACATTCGCATTGCTTGCGCACGCACACACACACACATACACACACAAATACATATTCACACGAACAAATTTATATTGTTACAATTGTTACATACATACAAACAAACATGCGTACATACAAACAAACACGTAAATACATACACAAACACACACACACACACATACACACACAAACACGTACGACAAACACCCAGCAAGCAATATGATGTTTTGACGATTTGCGGCATTTTAAAGCTCGTGAATGACGTAAAAAATATTTGTATTAAACGCATGACATTAGTTAAAGAGTCAATTAAAGTTCAGACAGTTACTCTAGTTATTCATTCTATAATATCCAAATAATCCTCAGACAAAAGGTGAGATATTTGACTTTAAGTTCTGAAAAAAAAATTAAAAAAAAAAAGCTACTCCCGTCAGCTAGACTTGCGATTTATTCGCCTGAAACGTACATTAAAATAAAAAAAAATTATTAAGTGAGAAGAAATATGTATGGTTCATGAGAAAGCTCTAAAACATTAATGAATAAAATATAAATATATAATTAATTATATATATTTACATAAATAATTATAAATACATGCATACATACATAATTATATATTTTTATTTTTTAATTACAATTAATAAAAATATATGACGAAAAGAAGTTAATAAGAAGAGTGACAAATAAAACAATATGTAAGGGATGTATGCATGTAGTATGTATGTATGTATGTATGTATGTATGTATGTATGATGTATGTATGTATGATGTATGTATGTATGAACCTATAATTGTATGTATGTATGCATGCATGTATGTATGTATGTGTACGTATTGTATGTTTGTTTGATTGTATGTATGTTTGTACATATGTATGTGTATGTATGTATGTGTGTGTGTATGTATGTGTGTGTGTATGTATGTGTGTGTATGTATGTGTATGTATGTATGTGTCCTTATATGTGTATTCATATTTCTTTACTGATGCTTTTTTAACAAAGACGTTTTTCAACAATATTTATACACCTAGGTATGAATGTTAAATATAATACATGGAAAATATTTTGATGTATATATACACACGTACTTTAGATATATATATATATATATATATATATATGTATATATATATATATATATATATATATAGGTATATATATTCATATATATGTGCATATATACATATATGTATCGCGTACAAATTTAATTTGAACTTACGGAAAAAGCTCCAGAATTTTAAGATTTGAAAAGAAGGAAATGTAACGTTAACAACATCGACAGCACAAGTATTATACAATAACATCAACTTTAGCAGTTATATGACGACGTAATAATGACAAATGAAACGTTAATTATGGTTATAATATATATACATATATATATATTATATATTTAAAATGTATATATATATATTTATAATGTCAACATAACAATAATTATAACGTTAATAAAACGGAGATGAGATGACTATATGACTATGGTAAAGACGCATTGTCAGTAAGAAATGAGTGATGGCAAAGCGAAGATGATGATGAGTGAGTAGATCGCGGGCATGCAGGTCGGTGCACGCATCAACAGTTACTTCTGCCGCTTAGCTCATTAGCTAGCTGGTAATACTTGAGGAATCTGTTTGTGTGGGCCTCGTCTGAAACGCTAGCGGGTTTGATGGATTCGCTGTTGTTGGTGGTTGCAGAACTATAATTAGTATTGTTGTTAGCGTTGTTGCTGTTGTTGTTGTTGTTTGTATTGTTGCTGGTGTTGTAGATTTGATTAACATTGGCGTTATAATTAGTAGTGTTGCTTATGTTGTTATTATTAATGTTGTTGTTAGTGTTGTTGTTGCTGGCTTTGTTGGAAGTGTGGATGTTTCTGCTGCACTGCTCCACGTGGTGTCGCTGCGAAGTTTTTGATGAGAACTTTTTGAAACAATAATGACATTTGAAATCCTCACGTGATTTTTTGACGTCATTTCCAGTTTGTGAATTTTGTTGAGTTTGTTTTTGCTGTTGTTGGGCGGGATGCTGCGATTCTTTGGTGTCAAAATTTGATTGTTTCGTCGCATAACTATTTTTATTATTGGTGGTGCCAGTGTTGCTGTTACTGGTGCTGACGTTATTATTTTCGTTGTTCTGATTGACAATTGACAGCGTTGAAGAATGTGCTTGATTGGAGTAGGGTGGAGGTCGTTTCGCGTCATGTTGCGACGCAGACGTTTTATCAGATCGTGTCGATGATTTTCTTGAAAGGTTTTTGACGACCGCTATACTGACGTCGTCACAAGCATCGTGATTATCATGATTATCGTGATCATCATTGCTGTTTTCGTTTTCATTGGCATTTATATCGCTAACTTTTTCACTGGCGTAGTTGTAAAACTTGTCGTCCGGCTTTATCTCCACAATTTCAAATTTGTTCTTCGCATCAGTTGACTGACCGCAGTTGGCATCCGCTGCGGGTGACCCAGCCGTTGATGAATCTGAATCTTTGTTGGACATGACCGTTATGATTGGATTCACGAGGATCAAAGTCTCAGGAATCGGTTTTCGTGCGTCCTTGTCGTCACTGTTGTTGTCGCCTGTTGAACACTTGTGAGATATAACAACGGCAGCCTTTGAAGTGGCACGGCTGTTGCAGCTGTTATTAGCAGTACCACTACTGAGGACACCTGGTGTGCTGGTATCTTTCCTTGACTGCTGGTTGTTTTGAGATCGTGTGTTGATGCCACCGCTGCTGTTGCTAACGTAAACTCTCGTTTGGTGACTTGGAGAATTTTTCAAAGAGTAATCAAAAGATGGTTCATCATTCGACGTTGCTGCCTGCATATAGGGCGATTTGTTCTGAGCGTTTTGTCTATCGTCCACAATTGGTGATGATGACGACGACGATGACGACAACGACGCTGTTGAAGATCTAGATTTCAAAAAAGGTTCCTGGGTCTTTGCATCTCCACTTCCTTTATTGTCTTTGGAAATGTGTTCTACTACATTCCTTAAAAACGAATCTAAATTCATTCCTTGGATGCGAGCAGCAAGCAAGCCATTGAACTCTGCCTCAGTTGCTGTCATGCTGCCGTCCCAGTGAGATAGCAAGTCGTTGCTGCTGTAATGCGATTTGGAAGTCTTATCTTTTCTCGTAGCTGACACCATTTCAGCAAGTCTGCTCATGAGGCTGCCACTGACTTGGTCATTTTTCAGCATTGATGAATAAAAATTCAGAGTATCTGATGCATTGCTATATTTTATTTTTTTTGAACTATTCACTGCGTCGTCGTCTTTCAAAGTGCTGCTCGACAGTCGACTGCTCGAAGTGGACAACTGCTGTTTGGACGCGCATTTCCCAACAGAAGAAGATGACGTGTTATCATTTGATTGTCTGCGTTTTGAAGCTTTACGAATCATTTGGTCATCTCGAGAAATACTTTTTGAGTTGTTGGGATAAGATGGTAGGACATTTTTGACGTTGCTGCCACTCTGACTGTTGATGTTATTACTATTATTATTGTTGTTATTACTGTGACTAATATTGACGTTATTGCCTGTTGTTTGACTGAATGAAGGTGTTGATGTTGCGACAGGTGTTATCATGTGATTCGTCGAAAATGTATGAATGCTGGAGACTTTGCTTCCAAAACTGCGATTTATAAAACTCTGCATAGCTTTTAGGGCTGAACTGGAATCATTACTTCCTGGGGTTGGTGAGAGGTTTGGTCTGGAAGATTGCGTAGAGGAACAGTTATTTTCAGGAACTGGTTGAATTGGTTCTAACTTTGGAGGCTTCACGTTGTCTTCAGAAAAACTGTTAATCTGTTTCGATTCCATTTCTTTCGCCGGTGGACTGTCGTTGGAACAACTATCAAAGTCGTCGCTGTGGAACACTTTTTTCAACTGAGGTATCTGATTATTATTTTTATTGTTCATACTTGAATCAATACTAGTTCTTAATGTTTCATCAGGTGATTCAATCGCTACCGTCTCATCCGTAGTTGTTAATTCTTGTTTAATAAACTTCATGGAATTGTTATTGTCATTATTCGAATTACCTTTTGGACTGTCGCTAGTCTTCTTAACTGGCTCTTTTTCATCTGAGTTTTTTAGATCAAAATATTGAGAAGATACTGACACGTTTGATGATGAGAGAGGAGATTGTATTCCAAGTTTTCCTGTTGAATCGCCGACAGCGTTAGCAGTGGCTGTGTTTGCACTGCTGTTAATACTGGAAATTAAAGATGAATTATTTTTCATTAATTTGTCATGACGAGCTAAATTCAAATAATGAGCGGTCTGGATCATGTGAACCGTCAACTTTGGTAAAGAATCAAACGAAGTGTTGCATTCCAGACATCGAAGAATTTGCTCCGCCTGCTCGTAGCCTGACCTCATCCAAGCATCCTGACCGCGCACCAACCGAAATCCTGTTTCACTTTTGCCATTATCCGAATTTTTTGGAGAATTAGGACTGATAGCACTGTTGTTGCGTTTCTTGCTTCCATGGTGAGTATTTGTATTAATTACACTGCTATTAGTGCTAGTGTTGTTGTTGCTCGAACAAGCGTTGTTGTTATTGTTGTTGGCACCATTGTTGAGCCCTGAAGGGTGTTTAGTTGGCCAGTTACCTATAATGGGATAAAGTCTAAAATCTTTTTCTTTTGATGGAACATGAATTGGCTTTACAAGATTTTGCGCTTGCGAAACTTCTTTGTTGTTTTTGGTCAGCAGCGGCGATGTTTTGTTATAATACGGTTCGTTCGTTGTTGGAAAATGTTTACTTTTTGCTAATGGTGGCGGGGAAACGCCAAAGTCATTCAGCATCATGCCACACAAACTGGAATAAGCTGTAGATGTATTAGTTGTTGTCGTTTTATCAATGTTCGTTTCAGCAAACGTGCTCAACAAAGTGTTTGTCGGCCGCTGTGTTGAGCCGACCCAATCTAATATTTTTGAATTTTCACCAAACTTTTTCTCTAAACTAGCCAAAGATGATCCGCCACCTGCCACTGATTCAGAAAGATACAAGGAAGGCGTTCTGTAAGACGAATAACTACTTGCAAGAATGTTGTTGCTCTTAGCGGATGAAGATAAATACTCTAAAGATGCAATGCTGCTCGACGAATCTTCATTCCTATTTTTTTTCACAGATAGGTCTAAAGGCGCGTCGATTGAATGATTTGTCGTCGTTAGAGCATCCACAGAGTAGGGATACAAATATCTGTGAGATTTGTTTTGATTTTGGAGGTAACTACTAACACTGCTGTTGCTACTATTGTAGGCGTGCATTTGATCCTTTCCTGTTGCGGTTGCCGACGATGACGACGCTGAAGATGTTACTAATCTTATCGTGTCGTTCGAACGGGCAGTGCTGTTTATTTTCGATCGTTTGCTCATCGAAGCAACGAGTGATTCTAATTTTCGCACACAGTTTTGGCCATCAAAGTTACCTTCGTATTTAATTGGTATCATATCCGGATCTACACTGTTTGATTGTTTTAAACCTGTAGACATGTTTAAATTTGTTATTTCTGCAGAATTAGTGTCTCGAGAATAGGACGTAAAAGGAAAAAAATTATTTCGATCTTTCACTTGTGGATTGTCCAATAGTTTTTCAGTGTAGGGCTTACTTAGGCTGTTAGCATCTTTAATTTTTCCAGCAAACATTTCAGATAATTTTGCCAGCGCATTTCTGTTTTCTGCATTGAAATAAGCAGCAAATGGATCAAACAGCATTGTTCTATTAATTCGGCTAAAGTGCTCAGCAAGTTGTTTAGAGTTTTGATGAAATTTTTCTAAAAAACTAGAATCGTAAAACGGTAATCTACCAAAAATATTGTATCGATTGCTGACATCATCGTCGTTGATGTTAGGAGATTCTTTATTGCGGTTATAAGCAGTATCTTCAACGGGACTTTGATTGTCGTCACTGGTGTCGGCGTTGTTATTAATGTTAGCATCGGGATCGGGTTTAATGATTTTGTTGACGCTGAACGTGGAGGTAGAAGGAACATGTTTAGATTTGAGAGGCAATTGATCACGTGACAAACAATCTTTGCCATTTGGTGAGGTAGGTGTTTTTGTTTTTACGGAAAGTTCCTTATCAGTTTCCATTTCATCCTCATCTTCTTGATCGCGTGTCGGAATATTTGCACCGGAATCATAATTGTTTGAATATTTACCCAAATTTGTAGGACATACTGATGACAGATTGTCGTTGATCAAATGAACTGTTTCCATATCTTCTGTTTTGCCACTGGAACACCTGTCTATTTCGTGATCCTTGCTGGAGTCTTTGTCATCATCCATCTTCATGGGAAACGTTTTGAAACTAAAAGGTGACTTGAGGTTATCATCAACCAAATGTTGAAACAAATTTGACGGCGTAGTAGCCAGTTGTGGTAAGATTTGCGGATGCGATGGTGTTTGCCGGTCGTTGGGTGTGTCTTCCTGGTTTTCTGGATCGGTTGGTTCAACGGTTTGGTCATGAACTGTAGTGGTGTCTTCCTCTTCTAACTGCTGATTAGGACAACAACATTGTCCCGCACATTCAAAGCCTGCATAATTGGTGGTTTTAATTTTGAAATTAATTATTTTAAATTGAAAATATTATTAAATGTAACTGTTCAAAATAGATATAACGAGTGTGTTGCAATAAGCAATATTTTCAAAATTTAAATATATAATCACAGTACGTAAGTAACAATAAAAAGTACTCGTAACAAAATTAACGAAACAAAATACGGTGAATTGCAATGTAGGCAATAAGAATGCCCGATGCAGCAGTGCCATAAAGAATTCATTTGCAGCACTTATTAGGTGCGAGATCACTGCAGCAGTTAACCCTTCGTGGACGTTTCAATTGAAAATCATCAGCCTGGCCATTATCAAATTTGCATGCAGTCATGAACAAACGATTACCATTACGCCTCTAATACGCACTTGATTCATCTGTTCCTCCGCGTTGCTCTCTCGCCGTTCACAAATTTGCTGTTGGTCGGTCGATCGTTGCAGGCACACGCATACGTAAGAATGTGTGCTTGTGTTTACGCAAAAAATACGTTGTGAATATACGAAATTTCAATGGGTAAAAACACATTTACAAAGAGAATTCTTTCCAAGTTGATTTGATTTCAATTCTCAAAATAATTAGACATCCTTAAAAAAATTTTTTTGATTTAAATAACGTTATTTCTCAACCTAGACTATAATATGTTTCAAATTCGATTACATTTAATGCCGAAAATAATATGTGTAGATGAGTGAAATAAATTGCCACGAAACGGGCAACAATTTCAGCCCACCCCGAACCATGTTATTTTCATCACGTCGCTGATGACATCACGGGTCTCATCGGTTAGAAGGATTACAAAACGTCAATTGAATAAACCAACAAGAAAGTCATCCTGTTGTGTTGTTGACTCTATCGATTACCTTTTCTCAATATATTCCCACGAGTGCGATGCCATACAAACGCGCATAATAATAAAACAATTTCAATAAATATTTTTCTCCAGTGTTTTTTTATGTATTCGTAATCGTTAATCAATTTTATTCTACTAGCTAGACGATCGGCATTGGAAAGTTACTACTTCATCCCTTCATTCTCATAGCCGGGTTTATTTTTAACAATGATACCAAAGATATACTATCTATATCATTATCGGATATTACAATCTAACATTATTATTTTTATTAATGCGTTATTATTATTAATATTATTATCATCACCATCAGCATCATCATCATCATCGTTGTAGTTAACATTATTTGTATTATTATTAGCGTAATAAGTAATAATTTCGTTTTTGTTATCGCTGGTATTTCATGTTGCGTTGTATAATTTATGATTGACCCCTTATCATTACAAGCGCATTCAAACGTGAACAAACTACATACATCAGCACATACATACATACACACACACACCACACACATACTCACACACACCACACACACACATATATGTTATATGTAAACCACATATATAAACATATGTACACATACATTCACACATGCACAACAATTATGCACGACACACACACGTGCACGTTCAAACGCAAGAAATATTCCAAAGAATGCTGTAACAAATTACTGTTAACAGATCCACAAACACAAATCATGTTGTGCATAAGTGCTACTTGATTATTTATATAGGAATATCATTCTAGGAGCGGATCTATTAATACGTGTTCTGTAAGCTGAGTTGTCAAGCTCATCAAATAAAACCATTTTGCCATAAGAAATTTAGGAACAATTTTAAAATTTTAATTTTAAAATTGAGTTAAAACTTATTATCCGTAAGCATAGCATTAAAAAACTTGCCGAATTTATTAAAAATAACAACAAATTTCAATTAAACCAAAAAACTATTAATGAAAATGGATATTTGAAGTGTTTTTTAATACAGACAGTGGATGGACATGGTCAAACACTTCAGTCATTACAAAATTAGATTTAACTTGCAACTATTGACCATCAGATAGACAAAAATGGATCAAATGATCAATTGTTAACTGATAAATGTCAATTAGAGAGTGTTTACAAACTGAATTGTGTAAAAATATGTTGGTTAAAGGGACATGTAATAAAAGGATAAACACTGAATGGCTGTGCGCCTTCATCGACACGACTCAACTATGTTTTAATCAAAGAAAACATTACCACTCAGAACAGTACTAATTATAATAAAACCTGTTTCTAAGTTCACAGAACTTGAAACTGTAAACAGAAAGTGAAAAGAAAAATATTGAACATTAGGAGACGGTAGGTCAGGGTAGAACCATTATGATTTACAACGTAGCTGCTCTTATCAAGTTCAGCATTGGATACGTTGGAAGAGTAATAAACTATCATACTTCAACGTTATATCATCATCTAATAATCAAGCTCTCTCTCCTTCTCTCTCTCTCTTTCTCTCTCTCTCTCTCTTTTCCAAAACTTCCATTATTTAATTGAAATGAATGCAGACTAGAGAAAAATCTGAACGGAAATAATGATGCTTCAATTTTGTTTCATATTAACAAATAAGAGTGCAAGCACATTAATAATTGAGTGCAGTGCGGTGTAATGATGAGATGTGAGTGGCACGGAGAGGCACAAACACGTCGTCCTGCTACTGCTGCTGGTAGTGCACTTGTTAATGTGGTGGCTGCCTTCCTGTCTGTGTTTGTACGCGTCTCTGTCTTTGTCTGTGTATGTCTGCCTTTCTGTCTGTGTATTTTTTGCCTATGTGTGTGTTTTTGCCTGCGTCTGTCTATCTTCACCACCACATAACCCTGATCCAAGACTGTGGCTAGTGAATTTGCCTGGATCAGTTTGAACTTGAGAGCAGCGGGGTGGAATTTGGTTCCATTGATTATTAACAATTCATTGAATATTATTTCACTAAATATAATAATAATATTTTTCAGTAATTAATAGAAAAATTATTGATATAATAATATTTATTTAATTGTATTCTTTGAATATTTATTGAAGCAAACAACGACTTTGAAAAATCTTCATAAGCAATACGAAACAATGAAACGTGCCATGAAGATGTCCTTGAAGTTTTGAAGTTGAATGAATAATGGAAATTAATTGAATACAAGCAAAAAGATATGTTGATGAAAACCAGTCTTTATAAATACACGGCTGTTGAAAATTGTAATTACATGAATTGACAACATTATTAGAAAGATTTTTTTTTATAAAAATTGAACAAAATAAGCAAGTTAAATTTTTAAAAATGCTTGAACCAGCATATAAAAATCAACAGATGAACCTGGAACAAAAAGAATGAACTTACAAATTGAAACAAGTTCAGGTTTGTGGTATTAAAATTGAATGATTATGGGACAACATAGTACTCATACAAACAAACAAATAAATAAACATACAAATAAACAAATAAATTAACCAACATATAAATGAACAAACAAATAATTAAAAAATAAAACGAATTGACAAAAAATTCCACAAGTAGAAAAGCGATAAATTGGAGATAGCGGCACGTATCACAAATAACAAAACAAATGGAAGGGCATGAAATAAAAATGAACAAATAAAAACAAACATACGTGTGAACAAAAAATTAGCTGAGAAGGAAAGAAGGAACGAACGAACGAGATAAAGGACAGACAAAAGCTTTAATATTCAATAGCCGTTTGCAGAGCAATGACTAACAAATCAGTTTATAAACATTCCTTTCATATTCATCCATCCATCCATCCATCCATCCATCCATCCATTCACACGTACACACGGCCAGTCATTCCAGACACGCACACAGCAACTCAATTTTCCTTATCAGCGCCGTCATCATCGTCGTCGTCGTCGGCGGCATAATGTTGATTAACTATTGTCATCATCATTCGTGAGATTAATTAACAGATTTCTTCTTTTATTCATTATCATTTCCGACATCATCATTGTCATCATTATTATCAACAACTTCTACATAATCATCAACTTCATCGTCATCAGCTTCTTCGTCATCAGCTTTTTCGTCATTAAAATTATTCTCCTCATCATTTACATCAGTTTTCATCATCACACTAGTTTTGTCATTATCGTCATCATCGTCATAGTCGTCATCGTCATAATCGTCCTGAGAACAATGATCATGAATCATCCGTTACGAGTATTATTGCTAGCCTGATTGATACATTATTTTAATCAATATCAGTCTTTTTACCATCGTCATCATCGCTATCTTCTTCATCACTTCATCATAATCATATTTTCCATCATCATTGACATCATCAACAGCAACATCATCATCATCGTCATTCTTTTAATATTTGCCATTGAAATCATCGTTTTCCTCCTCTTCCTCATCATCTCCATCATCATAATTATCGTCATTAGAGCCGTCATCATCAGAATACTAAGTACAATTAACATAGTTTATGATTTAATACCGTCTTAGTGAAAACAACGTTTACTACAAAAACGAAACGAAACGAACAAAAATTTCATGAAAAATAAATGCTACGAATGATTTTATTAATGATAATAAAGATAAAATAACAAAAAAAAATGTAAGAGAAATAAAAATTATGATGACAATACCGAGAAAAATAACTTTAGTGATAGATCTCATCTTCATCGTCATCATCTTCATCGTCATCATCGTTATCATCATCATCGTCATCATCTTCATCGTCATCACAGTTATCATTACTTTGATGCCGCCGTGAATTGCTTGCCTCCGAGAAAAAGTGCTAAGTAATTAATTGAAATTAAACGTTTCTTTATCATTCACCCGTCAGTCTCTCACTCAGTACGTGTGTGTGTGCGTGCCTGTATACGCGCCTGCGTGTGAGTATGTGTCTTCTTGTATGTATGTTTGTGTGTATGCACATAAATGTATCCGTGTGTATAGGGTATATGTGTATTCGTGTTTTTTTTAGCGTATGTTTACGTACGTTAGTCTCGTGCTAAACTCATGCGTTTGTCAAGATTGTTGAGTTTTGATGCGTTTGTATTCATAATTACGTTTTTCATGAGTGAGGTAATGAATTTTGAAGCGCTGGTAAATGCAACCTAACTCAGATATGTTGACGTTCATAAGAAGTTTATACTAACACGCTAGTAGAAAGTGTTCCCACATTTGAATAATTACGTTGAATACGTGCAAGAAATGTGTGAAAAATAGAAGTTATTGAAGCGGTGTGGTAATTTAGGCGGACGGATCTTGATTTAATTTTTAAGAGGAAGCTACTGGAAAAAATTCGACTGGAAGAAGGCAGAAGGAAGTAAAGGATGATAAACTAACACGATTAACGTCAATTCTACCAAAAACATTCGAAGCATCAAAAACACCTGTGGTCATTTGGTCATTTTGAGAAAGAAAGAGAAAAAGATATAGAGAGAGAAAGAGAGAAATAAAAGATAGGTCATAAAAAAAGAAAACCAAACATAGATATGCAACATATCCACAGACATGCAATACCAAGACCATTTATATTTTTCGTAACAACTACAGCTATAAAATATTTCATTTCTCCACTGATAATTTTACTGCACTGTTCAGTTAAAAAACCTCAAAACACCCAACTAGGTTAGCCGATATCAATGTTTAATGACGATAAACACACTATGTTGGTGTACAGGTGCACCAATGCTTAAAGAACAACGCACCCGAAATGTCTTCTATCTTAAAAATTCATGTGCTGTGTCAATTTTCTTACCAAATTACAAAATTATGTTAAAAATTTGTCTTCAATAAACTGCTAGCTATAGTAGTAATTTATTGAAGAGATATTTCATTTTTAAAAATTTTCAAATGTTTAGAGTTTGGGTGGTCAACATCTTATATCGCATCACGTAATACAACATTAGCGTTCTTACCAACAATTTGATTTTAATTAATTTCAGGTTTAGTTTTATTTCTGGTCATAAAAGTAAAGTTTCTCGTTGCAATTAAATTCTCGGTCAAAAACATACACAAACTTATACATACTCGTTAATTAAATATACGTACATGGTTATTAATTAAATTATGAGCATACTAATTAATTAAATTGTGCACGTAGACAAATGTAAACAAGAACATTAAAGCATTAATCACCGCAAGAAACCATCAAAAACCTCTCCCTCTTTCAAAATGATCCTCCCAATTCTCCCTCCTCTTATTTCGCATCTTCTCATCAGAATTAATTCATTCCTACTTTACCCTATCAACCACCTCATTTTGTGTTTTTATTTTTTTCATTTATTTTTTTTTCGTGAGTAAACCATCTCTTAATCTGCCTTTTAATCATCATCTCATTTTAACACATTAGTCAGCAACACTAAACGCATTCACAACACAGACACACACACACACACACACACACACACAAATACACACATACATTCACAAACACGCACAAACACATTTAATGTCGTAAAGTTGTTGATACATATATATATATATATACATACATACATATATATATATATATATATACATACATATATACGTGTGTGCGTGAGATTAAAGAAGGCCGTGCTTCTGATATTTATAACAACGGGTTATTGTACATTAAGTTAATGTACGTTTACGCAGTGTTTTATGTTTCTCATTTAACTGGTCTATCAATACTCACGCAGGTGTCTGTGTGGTGTGTTGCACAGCATACAAACACACGTGCAAGTTTATATACATATGCACACAAACATATGTTTATGCACGTATATATACACACAAGCACATTACTGGTTTTTTCTGCTGAATAATTTTAATGGCAGACATCTAACAATGATTCCAGAACACCGCCGTGAGTTAACTGAAGTGAAATTTTGCTCAAACTAGAAAATGTTCAAAGGTTTGGAATAAAAAATCCTTTAAAAACAATATAGTTGTAAATAGAAGTACACATTTATTTATTAACTTTTAAGCAGTAATCGAATTAAATTGAAATAAACACAAAAAGTATTAGACGAAACGCATGTTTAAATTTATAGCCAGTCATGTGATGTGTGCGCAGGTACACACACACACACACACACACACACACACACACACACACACACACACACACACAGACAAAGAAGCAAACACATACACAGAGACATATATACATACAAGAAAGACATACAAACAAACACACACACAGTCATACATACAAAGAAACGAGCATATACAACTGCAAAAATGAATACGACATAACAAAGAGGAGGGGAAGTCTTAAAGAAGCAGGCAGTTCCATGTGTATAAACGATCACAGACGAATGAAATAGTGTAAAGGCAGCAGAAATACAATCACAAACAAAATTATCTTCAGGCCCAACCACACCAAACAAACTGGCACGTATTACCTCTATATAATAATATAAAAATATGTACACGCACATCCGTGAAGCATAGAGGCGCACAGGCGAGCTGACAAAGAGAAAGAGAGAGGAGTAGAAAGACGTTGGCACGCAAGCACCATATAAATCGTCTGAATTATACGAGGACGGCTCACAATATCCCTATATATAAATCAGGAAAATATTACTGCAGATCAAGTATAATACAGTCAGGTATATGCATACATTACCTATGCAGTCAACCTTATTATATAATGTAGTATGACGATGTCCCGGCTAAATTATTCTTTATAATCATACATAAATACTTAGTAAAGTAAATGTATGTGCACATATTATGTTCGCTTGCATGTGCGTGTGTGTGCGTACGTGCATGTATCCTAGAACTACTAATACTAATACTGATGATGACGATGACAATGATGATGATGATGATGAGGACGACGAAGATGACAACGATGATGATGATGATTATGTGATGTCTGCAATAACTGTTTTATGCTAATTTGTTGCTGACATATTTATAGGCGTCTAGATGCAGACAAATAGCTTAATATCGTCTGCTAAACATGACAACACTGAAGATGGAAAGCTGGAAAAAGAAATAAATTAGTTTCGAACATGAATCTTACACGTGCAATCGACCGTGTAATAAATAAGCACACATGCATGAAAAAAATAAAAATTAAAATACATATGCATGTACAAAGATATACAAAAAAGATAATATAAACATAAAAACATCATGATGCATACACATTCTGAATACAAATAAACACAAACACACATGCACGTATAAAAGTCAACAAACAAACAAGCAATCGTTATTGCGTAAATGTAAATAAATGGACAAACACACGCACGCACGCACGCACACAGATACACACACAAAGGTAGACACGCAGGCAACAACATGATAAAAATGATGGCACTGCAAGGGCAATAACAATATAACACGGACCAAGACCATTATCATCGCCATTATTATTATCATCGTTGTCATCATCATCGTCATCTTTTCTCTACCATGACTTCTCCACTTAAGTTATTGCTTTAGTCATTATCTAACTTGTCATTGTTTCCGTCATCATCATCATCATCACCATCGTCGTCGTCTTCATCATCATCTTTATCATTATCATTATTTTTGTTATCATCAACTTTGTCATTACCATCGTTATAGTCTCTTACGTATTTATATCACCCATAGTTATTATCATCTTTTGTCATCACCATCGTCATCATCATCATCATCACCATCGTCATCATCAGCATTATCATCATCACCATCGTCATCATCATCATCATCACCATCGTCATCATCAGCATTATCATCATCACCATCGTCATCATCATCATCATCACCATCGTCATCATCAGCATTATCATCATCGTCGTCGTCGTCACCATCGTCATCATCAGCAGCATCATCATTATCATTGTCGTCATCATTATCATCATCGTTTGCATTGCCACCTTTAATAATCTCAGTCATTGGTGAAATGGAGGTAAACAATGAATGATATTTCATTGCAAATGTTCTCACCACCAACATCATCACCCTTTCAGCCATTCCGTTCTTGTCCTGCTATCACCATCATCGTCATCATCATTACCATACCATCATCATCATTATCGTCATCATCATCATCATCATTACCATCGTCATCATCGTCGTCGTCGTCATCATCATCATCATTAGATTCATCCCTGCCATCATCCTCATCCTGCTCCTCCCAATCTTTCCATCTGCTTCTTCACAGAGATTAATATTTTAAGATTTTGATCCATCCAATCTAATCATTAATTATTATTATAGTTTGTAACTATTTCATCATCGTCATCATCATCGTCAGTCATCATCATCTTCATCATCATCATCGTCGCCAGTCATCATCATCGTCGCCAGTCATCATCATCTAAAAAAACATCAACAAAAACATCAACCACATCTAAAAGAACAGCCGTAACACTACGCACATTAACAGTATGCGCTTCGTCAAAAACATCAACGGGGCCAATAAACATGGATCACAAAAGGCTGACTCACCGTGCTATTCACCGACGCCATACAACACCATTTCCATCAACATCTATACCCGCTAAATTTAAGCAGCAACAACAACATTAACATCATCAACAACAACAACATTAACATCCACAACAATAACATTGTCAACTAAAACAACATCAACAATTAAACACCTNACAAGAGCTGAAACCATAACATCAACAACATTAACGACAATGCAATTGAAAAAATCGCTATCAATTAAAGTTAACAGAAACATCAAAAACACCAACAACATCAACAACAACAACATCATTAACAAATTCTAAAGCAACACCAAAAACACACTACCATAGCGCAAACAACAACATTAACAACGTCTAGAACATCATCAACATTGACAACATCACCAACAACAACAACATCAACAACAGCAGCAACAACAACAACACCAACAGCAACGACAACAACAACATTAAGGACAACAACAACAACATCATCAGCAACAACAACAACAACAATATAAATGCGCGTGATCATTATTGCCTTTTTCTTATTTATAACCGTCTTTTCATTCAGACCCTCATCAACTCCATAAAACTGATCGGATTTGTTATTATTATTACTATAATAATAACAACAACAATAATAATAATTATTATTATTGTTGTTGTTGTTATTGCAACCGGATTTCTGTATATGGATGTATTTCATTATTGCGTTGCATATAATATATTAATGCATCTTTCATTTAATGATTGTTGTTTAGAAAATTTATTGAACACTAACAATGGACTATTATTATTATCGTTAGAAATTGAATCCTCGCTAAATGGATGAAGGAAATGTAATGAAATAATAATGTCAGCAATTGGTGTCATGGGTAATGACATTAAGATCGTTGTTCTGGCTGTTGTAATTGAGTATGTTAACGGTTTTGATGTTTGTTTACTTTCAAGTGTTTTTTATAACGCTAAAATTTGAGTTAGTGTTGATGTTATTGATGTGTTGTTGTTGATGTGTTGTTGTTGTGTGTGAGTGTGTGAGAGTAATTGCTGTTTTCCTCGTGGCTAGCATCATAATGAACAACAATACAAATGACAACAACATCAGAACAGAACAGAACCGCTACAAATCATTTTTTTATTACATCGTACTCTCTCTCTCTCTCTCCCTCTCTCCGTCATCTCTTCATTACTTTAATCATCATCACCAACATCATCATAACTATAAAAATCATCGTCTAATCGTCGTCGTCATCATCATCATTATTATTATCATCGCCATCGTAATTCAAGTAGCAATTAACTAAGTCATAATTACTGAATCATCATTCTAATCCTCACCATCATCTTCATCACCATCATCGTCTTCATCATCTTGACCATCATTTTCATAACCATTATCGTCACCATCATCTCGGCCATCATCATTATCTTCATCATACATCGTCGTCATCTTCATCATCGTCCTCATCATCGTCACCATCATCATCGTCCTCATCATCGTCACCACCACCACCATCATCATCATCTGAGCCGTCATCATCATCCTTTCATTTATGATGACTGCGCCTAGCGAATATTGACGTGATAAATTAAATTGTATTTGTTGCTGAAGCTGAAGAGATTGCTGCTGCTGTTGTTGTTGTTGAAGACGACGATGACGATGCAGTGATGACGACACGAAGATGATGATGGCGAAGACGATGATGAAGATGATGATGAAAATGTTGATGATTACGATGATGATGATAACGAGAAGAAGATGATGAAGCCATAAAAATAGGCTGATGGTGAAAATTATAAGATGATACCATGACGATACGATGGTTCGATATAACGAACAAACCATGTTGATGAAGTTATAATGATATAAGTATCCAATATCTATCCAACGATAAGAACAAAATGATATAATAGAGATGACATGACGACGTGATAACATATGATAATGGTGAGTAGAGTGAGGCATATGATGATTTAGAAAAAGATGAAAATGTTATGAGTATAAAATGATGATGATGGGGTGACATGTGATGACGATAGTGATATCATGATAAAATAAGCTGACGACATGTTTATGTTATAATGTGATGACGTTGTCGCGATGTAATGCTATCAAACTGCAGTGATAAAGTTATTTGATGAGTGATTTAATGACTAAGAGGAACGTAACTTTTGTTTTCTTTCAATTGTTAATGAAACGAATCTAAATTCGTTTCATGAAGTTGAGAAATTGATGCTATATTAATGTGATCGTCTTTGCAGTTGTTAATGTCAATAATTGTATTGCTGTCATCGTTAGCATTAATAATGATATGTTGTTGTTGTTAGTTTGGTATTTATGATGATATAAAAA
>NW_008704034.1:587681-627681 GCF_000326865.2 Helobdella robusta
GGAATAAACTGGAAAAAAAATAATCACGGAAAATAACATCAATGAAAATATCAAGAAAAGCAATAACATCGTCAACAGAGCTACACCAATAATAACTAACACAAAAAATACATAAGATCTTTACAAGACCACCCACAATAATTATATCATAATAACAACAAAACAAGCCAAATAAGCAGTAGAAAGGATTCAACAACAATACAAACAACAGCAACAGTACAGAATAACAACAATTAATAAGCCAAACTTGCCAGATAACTGTAATGCAAAAAACACAAAAACAAAACCGCAAACAAACTCAGACAGGAAGAGAAAAAAAGATACCATAGAAACGAAACACACATAACAACAGAACAACATAACACAACGACACAAAAACTCTCACAACATTAACATCAATGGTCATAAACAACACAAAACGCAATGAAAACAATTGAATTATCGGCACAAACAACAAAAACATATAAGCAAAAATGAAATAAAATAACCCAAACAACAACAAAGATATATAAACAACAGCACAGATATACAAACAAAAACACCAAAGATATATAAGCAACGTAAACTAAACAGCAACAACAGAACAAATAGCATGAAGGATATAAACAAGAGAAAACAAACATAAACAAAGTTGCAGACGAACGAGCTCTGCATACAAATGAATCATAAAAACAACAAGTCGTCTGCTTGAAATGCATATTAATCGTTATCATCATTATCATCATCATCCTACTCTTCATCATAATCATCATCATCGTATCATTTCAATGTTATCACGTAAGTCTTTATGGTCTTTTTATTGTCTTCCTCAGAGTGAATTTCAATATCATTGTCATCATCTTCATCATTATTTTTATTGCTATCATCATCTTTATTGTCATCGTCACCGTCTTCGTCATCATTTTCATTACATTCATACTTTGTTTTTGTTGTTGCGACATCATCGTCATCATCGACAACAGCATCATCAATGTCATTTTATCACCAAGAACGGCTTCAGCCTCACATCAATGTCATCTTCAAATCAACCTAATCGTCATCATCGTCATCTTCCTCTTCTTCATCATCATCGCCATCATCCTCATCATCACCGCTATCCTCATCGTCATCATCGTCCTCATCATCACCGCCATCGTCATTTTTATGGCGGTCAATATTAATGACATGAATTCTTCAAAATCAGCACCCACCTCCATATCGAAATGATGGAAGTGAAAATAATGATGACGATAAAATATATATATCCTTCATCATCGTCGTCGTCGTCATCATCGCTTTTGATCAAAGTTAGTACCGTCCTGTCACAGAACTAATCATCGCAAGAACTAACTCAAACATTAGCATGGTGAAATATTCAAGATGCTAACAAAAGCGTTTCCATCTTCATACTCAACGACTTTTTCTCATTAAAAACGACAGCAGAAACAGTTAAAAATGCGGGAAACATTTAATCTGCAACAACAGTTTTCATTTGTGATTAGCGAAACGAGCAACAACAACAGCTACAAGAACAACAACAACAGCAACAACAACCACAACAACAACATCAGCAGCAGCAACAGCAACAGCAAACAACAGCACAAACAACAACAACAACAAAAACAACAGGAAAAACATGGAGACAATGCCACTCAACACCTGAAATCTCATTAAGCCGCATGAAGGAATTCATCAACAGTATGTGATGAATGCACGTGGATACCACGACACACAAACACACGCACGCACGTACATAAACACTTACAAACACACACATACACACACACACACGTGCAGGTAATCACACACACGTAGACAAACATTCATAAACACTCACGTACACTTACAATGTTGTGAACATCTACATTTGGAAAAAAACATATACAACTATAGGAGTAAACCACTTTAAATGAGTACAAACATATGTCAAAGCAAAAACATGTAATTAGTGACTGTAGAATTATATGACATGAAAACGGACATATACAAACATACATACGCACACACACACACACAAACACATGCATACATACAAAGATAAAGAGATAGGCACACACAGACATAAACAAAAAATCTTCATAGACACCTCTGTGGATGAAGCGTTTCTCAGCAGACAAAATATCGCCATGTCGCCACCTGCGACTCCAAATTGTACGGCGGCCATGATGCGTGCACACACACACACACGCGCGCGCGCGCGAAGTTTGTATATATTTGCATTATTAGAGACATCGTACTGTATTGGTAGAGATTGCAGGTCTGAAATGTTCTTAAGGTTATTTACGGATGAACAGTCTATGCATCATGCCAAGTTATTAATTGCAAGCAATCTCGACGAATAATGATATGAGAGTAGTTGATAGGAGATATAAATGTAAACAAATAAAAAGAAGATTGACAAATAAATTTATTTTCCATATAAATCTATCCCCACACATGTGAGTCTCGTTTCGACTCGTTTCGTCTCGTCTAGAAACACACATTGTTTCTCAGGATTCTTATATATTGAATCAAAATGCTGTCTCCGTCCCAAAATATTAATGAGGATGACGAAACCATGGTGATGAAAATAAAGATGATGGTGACGATGTTGGTACAAAATAGATCAATAAACTAATAATGTGAAGGAATTTTACCACTAAAACATCACCATCATGGTTTTCTTCATCGGGGTTTTAATCACTTTATAAAGTCTTCTAAATTGGCATGTTCATCATTATTGTCATCATCAGATCAGCAAACACAAACGTCATCATATCATTAGCTCACTCACAGGCCGACATAATCACCATCCTAAATTTTTTGTAATAGTTAAATTTGTCACTTTAGTGCTTACTAAGATCCCTTAATTACGTTTATAAATTAGAGTGTCTGTTAAATGATTCTTAATGAAATATTCTCACAAGATATTTTTGCAAGAGTTGAACTATAGCACTTAAAATTAACGACGACCCAAGCTTTTGCGTTATTGCGCAGATATAAACATCCACAAACCATTATTAATATTAACAGTAACAGTTACATCAATGATACTACAACATCAACAGCATTATCAACGATAGCATCAACAACGACATTGACACTAACAACATCAACAACGACATCGACAAACAGCCACAACAATATCAACAAAAACAACAAGCAACATACGCAATTTTGCAAACTCAATTTACGATGGACACTTGATACTTTGCTGAATGCTCAACTCTCCCATAAACATATATACAAACTAATTTATACAAACATATATACAAACAAATTTATACAAACATATATACAAACAAATTTATACAAACATATATACAAACTAATTTATACAAACATATATACAAACAAATTTATACAAACATATATACGAACTAATTTATACAAACAAATATACTAACTAATTTATACAAACATATATACTAACCTAGTTATACAGACGTATATACAAACTTATTAAATAAAACATACATACTAACTTACCCATACAAAAATATAAGTAAACTAATTTATACAAACATATAAACTAACATTTTTTATGCAAACATGTAAACATATATACAATCTCATTCATACAAAACATTGTTCAATACAAAACAGGTTTATACAAACATTCATACAAATTGATTTAACAAAAAAATATATGTATGAAACAAGTTCATTCATTCAATCATTCGTACAATGATGATGAAAAATGTAATTTAATCACTGAATTTTGAAACTTTGTAGTTACAGTTTCTAATTTTTACTTAAAAACTAATAGTCTTTTTACTAGTCCAACACCAAAAACAATTCTAGAAACATTCTCATAAATACAACAAAACACACTTTCAACAAACACGAAATGTTTTTGCGTATCCAGTTTAGTTATGGGTTTTTAATAAATACAAATCAAAAATTATTTTAAATACATACAATTTATTTTAAACAATTCAAACATAAATAATTTTCATCAAACAAGTTTACTCATAAAATTGAAGAAGTTTCTACTTGCCATTCAACCTTGAGCGTGCGCTTAAGCGAATCTTTAAAATTATTCTACAGCAATTTGGGTAATGCCATTTTTCTACTTAATAACAACAACTTATTAGTTTTAGCTTGATTCTATGGTTTCAGAACTTCAAACAAAACTTTTTAGATTAGCACCGATTTACTGATCAACTCTTTACACTCTAAAGATATCTTATATGAATATATATATATATATTAGCACTTCTACAATTGATCGGTAGAAGTGCCATGTCTCGCGCAGTTACACGATGGCATGGTTCGAATACTGTCTGTCGAAACTTAAAGACTATCATACGCCATGCGCGTATGATGCGGTGCTTGCGCGTGCCTACATAATGTATACGTACGTCGTGTGGTGTGATGTGGATAGTACACTCTTCGTGGCAAGAAGGTCTAAATACAGGGCTGGTATGTAAGCGGTTCTGCGTACGTCAGAGCTGCTTGAGAAAAAAGAAAAAAAAATTATTGCTGATATGGAACCAAGCAACGTGATGTTACCCGACGCCAAATTTGGAAAAACCTAAGATTAGAATCCAATAAAACATTGAAACTGATACGACAACAGACAAGTGAAAAAGTTGAAAGAAAGTAAGAAAAAGAGATAAAAATAATAGAAGAGAGAGAGAGAGAGAGAGAGAGAGAGAAAGAGAGAGGGAGAGAGAGAGAGAGAGAGAAAGAGAGAGGGAGAGAGAGAGAGAGTAGATGGATAATTATATTTATGTCGGTGCACATACAGGAAAGACGTACAAATATATTTATACGTGCGATTTGAGAGAGCAGTCATGAATAAAACTGATACTGACCAATGGACATATATCCACGTCATTATTTTCTGCTGCTAGTCCGTCTCTGACCACTGTTCTTCTTTTTTTATTGAATGTATGTGTGCATGTCTGTGTGCGTGTGTGTCTGCGCCATTTAACTTATACACAGATGCAGACATACATAGAAATAATACATACACACATACACTACACATACACACACACACACATATATATATATATATATACGTATATATATATATATATATATATATATATATATATACTAAAATTATTTGTATTTTTTATCAAACTATTTTCAAATGAAATTAGAAAAAAATTAACTAGCGAACATATGAAAGTTTATTCGCGAACATATTTAAAATTTTATGTCATTTTCATTTTTGTGTTACTTGTTGATAAATAATAACAACAATTTCTTTATATGTTTTGTATCAGAAAAAAATACTAGTGCCATTTCTCAAAACTACAATATTACTGTATAAAAAAAGTAACATTGAAATTGGAAAGCGAAAAAAAAAACAAAAACGAAAAACAAACGAAACGAAAAACAAAACAAAAACAGTGAGCAAACTGCTGATGGACGGACGGATGAAATATAGGAGAGGATGTTGAAGATGAAAGACATATAAACATATACATCAACATGCTGAAGATAATGACATTTATGGGGATAGTGATGTCATTTTTGGAGAGAGTAGGAGAGAGAGAGGCAGCAATACGAAGGGAAAGAGAGAGAGAAAGGGAAAAAGAAAGAGCGATAGAGAGAACGAGCGTGAGAGAGAGAAATAAATATGTAGATGGAAAGAATAGAAGAGAGAGTGATGCATTCGCGGAGAGGAATGGTTTATTAGGCACGGCCAGTCCAGCGTCATAATTTCTTGTTTCTATGAATTTATTGCCCTCAATAACGATTGCTTGCTTGCTTTTTTCTCCTTTTTCAGGCCTTATTCATGTTTTTTTTATTTCGTAGTTAGTCGCGTTGTTCAATATGAAGCTACATGTAGTTGCGCAAGTTGTGGTTGTTGCAGCTGCTGCATTGGCGCTTTTTGTGTTATTATATGTTATTCTCATTTCATTTTTATATTTTCCACTATTACTAACATTATTTCTTAAAATTTATCTTAATATAAGTAACAGTCAATTTAATCATTTTACGCTATTTTGAATAAAAAATTGTGACCCCACAGTACGCAAGGAGTTATAAATTGCTGAAGAAGATCAATTTTTTAAATTTTCATAAAACATTTGTTGTGAATGACAAAAAATTCATATTTTGCAAAAGTTAGGGCATGCAAATAAACTAAAAAATTGTAAATAAGCCGGAAGCATCTAGTTGAAGTAATTTCAACTAATTTTTGAAGTGTGATCTGTCTATATAAAAAAGCTCTATTTATATCACACATCAACAAAAAGTATGAAACATATCAAATCAAATCAAATCAGTTTAAAGTCAATAATTCATAAAAACTAAATTAACAAAAAATAATATCAAATAAGAAAATTATCTAATGAATTTGAAATTTGTAAAAAGTTTGGAATCGCAAATCAAACCTCAAATATGTTGTCCGAATATCCTGAATGCGTTTGAGTTCATTCGTTTGTGATGCGGTGTGTAACGCAAGATGAGATGTTATTTACATGTGTATGCAGATGTCAAAATGTTTGGAGTAGTTAAGTTACGTTGTCATGCTGAATGCTCTCGTTACAAAGTTGTCGCCTTACACTTTTTTATATTTGTTTTTGTTTTGAAAATAACCGAAAATATGAAAAAATTCAATGCCGTCTGATTGGTAGGTATTAAAATTAAATGAATTCAAGTTACTCTTGGAAGAAGCCACCATGGAAAATTTTTTCTAAAATTGTGACGATTATTTGGAAGAATTAATTAGTCGGCTGACGTGATATAATCGCAAATTAAATGACAACGACGACAACAACAACATAGGCGTTAACGAGACGTCAACTATCTGTCAACTGCCTCTCTAAACAGCAGCAACAATAGCAACAACAAAAGTAAGATGCATCAATCTACTATTACTTCAAAGCATTTAAATACATTTCAAAAACTTCAGTTGATTCTAAACACACCTATCACTATATATTGTGCCAGTGCCTACGAGGTGTATTACATACCTGAGTTCATATATACATATGTAACATACAAGTGTTGAATATATATATATATGTATATATATATATATATATATATATGTATATATATATATATATGTATATAAATATATTATAGCTTATATTTTATTATGTAGATGTATATTACATAACTATATACACATATAGTTTTACGCACAAAGTAAGAGTTATCATTTCATCTATGATCTATGATTTTTGTCTTCAACATATATAGTCTGCCTGTGTTGAACACGTGCGAATGTGCTCATATATATTTCCATACAAACATTCGCAGCATGTATATGAATATATAGAAGGCTAATATATACGTATGACCATCACTCTTATATAAATATATATATATCTATATGTTAATGTATCTTATATATTTTGCACTATATATACACATATATATACCCTCTGATAGGGAGAATCTATGGAGGCATGGATGAAAGCATATTTATCCGAATAGCATCGAGAAACGCAGTCTCCAAATATATAACACTCATCACTGCATTTTGCATTAGCCAATGCACTTAGTTAGGCCACCTTATATATGGATGCCTATTCCTATGTATATGGTCATGGTCAAATAAGTTATATATATATATATACATATGTATATATATATATATATATATATATATATATATATATATATGATAACGTACATATATGTTCACGTGCGAATATTTATTGTTTAAATTATCATATAAATGTATGGCGAAAACGGTGCAGGCATACAATACTTTTTATTTATGTTTACCAATAAAATTATATATATGTATATATACTGTATATAATGTGGTCTTCCAACATATATATATATATATATATATATATATATAAACACATATACATATATATATTTATTTGTATATTTATTATTTATTTATTGACGCAATCGCAAATTAATGTACACTGGAACTATTCTCATAAGTTTATTTCTGAATTTATATAACAACGGCAACAGAGCTTAACAACAATCAAGATTCTTGAGATATGAACGCGTAATACGCATCAATACATCAATCAAAATGGTTCAGTTAATTTAATGGTATAGTTTGAATGTTTAAATAATTCAGATACCCATCAGTTTGACAGAAAGTGAAAAATATGTCTTCGAAATAATAAAGTAGTCAAAGCGTCAAGTTTTATATTTTTTGCCTTTGCTAACTGAAACAAAAAACATCTCAAAAAGAAAAAATTTTGATGCAAAACATGAAAAAAAAGGAAAAATAAGTGGCATAAACGACAACTCAAATATCGCCGAGGCAGGCAGCTAGCTATCAGCGTCTTCTTCAGTAAAACATTTATTTATTTGCTTGTCAACATAATCAAACAGACGCAAGCAAAACACACATGCGCACACACACGCACGCATCAAAATTGCCATGCATCTCGTAGCCGCATGTACTTCCGCAATATTGTACGACAGATCACGTGAGCATATTATACAAATACGAACACGCACACACAGACACGTACACAGGCAAACGTTATAAAACTCACATTGAGACACGTACGCGCATTCATATAAATTTATAGTCACATTTGTTTTTATTACGCATCACATTTACTTGCGTATATGAACGCACACACGCGCGTATAAGCGTGCGTGTCTGTTAAGTTGCGTCGCATGTGTGAAGAGCAGTATATTCATATTTACATTTACCCGCGGTGAAGGAATGTATGCTTATTAATTGAATTGCAAAATGCAAGTGCTGTTTATCTTCTACGTTAATAAAGTCGCTCGTATGCTGGTTGAGTTTGTGTCTGTCTAGATTGTGCGTGCATGTACGCGTGTGTGTGCGTATGCATGCGTGTACGTGAATGTTTTGCGACGTTTGATTGCATCAAAGTATGGAATTATAGAGCTTTTTAATAGATGGACAAATACGCACACGCACACAGATGTACGTACGCACGTGAACATCAAGCAGTTGGCAGGAAACAGCTGTTGATTGGCTACTGAAAATTTTAAATTGAATATTAAAATTACATGAAATAAAAGTAATTAAACGTAAATGCGACGTTGTTCATATATATATATATATATATATATATATATATATATATATACATACATATATATATATACATATATATATATATATATACACATATATATATATACATATATATATATATATACATATATATATATATGCGTGTGTTTATATATCTCTATCTGCTTGTGTGTTTGTCTTCATTTGCATCTACTCATTCATGCACACAAACGAATTCACACAGACGCGCACACACAGACACAAACACACACAGACACATGTAAACCGACATGCAGAAAAACATCTGATGACGTTTGACGGCACACGTCGGTTGCTAACGGCAACCAGTCTTGTCATATTTATATGACAGTCGCCATTTTGTCACGAAAAGAAAGTGACAGGTCGGAATGAGATGCGTATGTAATGGGATGTATGAGTGAGTGTGAGTGAGTGAGTGTGAGTGGGTGAGTGCATGGAAGCATGGACGGATGGAGAATTGAGTGAATGAGTGAAAGGTGGATTGATGAGTGAGTAAATGAGTGAATGAGTGACATATCTAAACCTGTCAAACCGAATAATTTTGAAATGAAGTGGGGAGAAAATGATGATGATGATGATGCAACTCGTTTGAAAGATGATGATTGTGTAGCTGGATGTGAATTTTGAGTTAATGGAACAGATGCAGATGATATGATGGTGCAGACAACAGGCATAGATACGTGCCAACGTAGATGGAACTTAACGATAACACAACCCTAATCATAGAGACAATATATATATCTGTCAGTGCTATCTTCAATGAATTCAATAAACAACGCGACACGCCACCACAACAACAACAACACACAACAACAACAACAACAACAACAACAGCAGCAACAACAACACTCAACAACGGCGGCAACAACACAATCACATAGCATCAAAAAAGCTGGTGATTACACTTGAGGCGTTAAGTGGAAAACAACAACAAAAAAAGAAGGTCGGTGTGTTGTTGTTATATATAATCGTTGTCTTCTTATAAATTATAATTGCTGTTTTGGTGAGTTGTTGTAAAATGTGATGTGTGATCGTTGTTGTTATGTGGTTGATATAGTTGTGTGGTTGAAATAGTTGTTTGGTTGATATAGTTGTTTGGTTGATATAGTTGTTTGGTTGATATAGTTGTGTGGTTGATATAGTTGTTTGGTTGATATAGTTGTGTGGTTGATATAGTTGTTACATGGTGTAATAATAAGTTATAGGCTGTTTTGTAAATATTTTAATTTTGTTGCAGTTTCTGGTCTTAAAATATTTTCAATGTTTCAAGATTATTCGACTATGTGGTGGTTATCGATGTTTTTGATTAGTCTTTATAACAAAAACTGTTAAGTCACTCAGTGATAATTATTAGTTCCTTCAGTCAATCACAACTCCGATTATTCAATCACGTGATAAATGACGTCAGATAGCAACAACATGTTTGCTGCCTACCCTACTCACAACTTAACAACTATTTTTTACTTAGTCTACTTTTTTCTAATTATCACATCCTTAGTTGGATGCCACTAAGCCAATAATCTAGTTCGTCCCAAGTTTTTAGTCAAATTTGTGTTTAATTATATGTAATGTCATATATTTAACGTTTAATTATAGCAGTTTTAATTTCAAAAAGTTGGTTTAAATTAAATAAAACGTTTGATGTGACTCTCCATTCAGTTTAATTGACATGAAAATTGAAAAAAAAGATTTAAAGAGCAAAGTGACAAATACTAAAACAGCTGATAAGAGGAAACTGTTGGAAATGAATCTAGCCAAACCATCGGCATACATAAAACATCGGCGATTTGTTTGATTTGCTCAGTGATTACTTCGCAGATATGAATTACTTTCTACAATGTACTGAGCTATAAAATCTTGGGAGATGCCATAAAATTCTTTCAAGTGCCATGAGAATCTTCAACCTCAAATAGCAGTCGAGCGCAATTAACTATATTAAGTTTACGTTCTTTGCATGTGCGTGTGTGCGTGTGTACGTGTGCGTTTGAGTTGTTTATTAAATGTTAGTGCATCAATCAACTTCACCAAGAGTGTGCAATAGGAAGGCAAACACAAGCACACAGATACATACACACACACACGCGCGAACACAAACGCAATATTCATACGTGAAGATGATAGGTAGGTATGAAATATTTATTAACAGATTGAAAGTTTTATAACGAAAAACTGATACAGGAAATATGCAAAGTTGTAAATACAGTAGAGTTTAATATTGAATGTATGATGATGAAGATGGTGATTTGTTTTTCTCCAATTTCAGGAAAAGAAGACTGCGAGTTGACGATGATGACTGATGCGGAGGCTAACAACTTGTTTGATGTGCAGGGCTTCTTATGATTTCTAATTGACTTGAGTATGCTTGCACTCACGCATGCAAACACGCAAAATCGCACACACGCACATATTCATACACTCGCAAACTCGCTCTACACGTGCACATATGTCAAGTGTACTATACGTATACAGGTACCTTTACAAGAAAGTAACTTCAACTTTTTAATACAATATATTTTAATAGGTTTCGAAAAGCAAGCATCTGAAAGTTGAAAATGTTGAAATGTAGAAAGATTGTAATAGATTATAATAATGTTCACAAACACAATGTTGATCAAGTTGTAACTTGTAAAAAATAATTAGTATTTGCATAACAACTCTGTAACTCAACACACAAACACACACACACACATTAAGTCAGACATATACAAACACACAAAAATAAATATATACTAATATTTAAATAAATATATATATATATATATATATTTATTTATACCCACTTTTACAAAAGAAGAAAAGTAAAGAAAACAATAGTTGAACAAAGAAACATAAAATGAAAAGCTGGAAAAGAATGGAACATGATAGCATGAGATGGAGAATAAGAATATGGTAGAATAAACCACGACAGAGTAGGAGAGAACGTGATAAGACGGAGAGTGTGATGAAGTAAGAAAGTGATGGAGTAAGAGTAAAAGAGAGAGAGAGAGAGAGAGAGAGAGAGAGAGAGAGAGAGTATGATGGAATAAAAGAAAATGTGTATTCTTGAGTGATTGAAGTTGTTGATTTAGTTGGTGTAGTGAAGTGCAGCGAGCATAAAATATGCACTCACGATAGGCACTTGCTAACATTTTATGACAGATAAGTCTTGCTAGATAAATAAATGGATCAACACAAGTTGTTCAAAATGTGTACGTTTCTGTACGAGAATACTCGTACAATACGTGTTATGTACGTAAGTGTACGTTGTATCCATGTTTGTGTTTGTGTATGTATAGGTATTTTTTATTTACGTATCTAATTTTTCGGACATATTCCTTAGGCCGAGATTATATAGACTTCATTAAAAAATTGTAGAAAATAATAAAGGTTAAATAGGGGAAGTTTGAAATAAATAGAAGAAAATTAAAATTATGAAACATCGCTGAGGACTTTGAGGTTAGATTATGAGGCAACAGCATTACATTCTAACAGTGTTCATTCGTACATGTTTATTTGCGAAGGCACTTCATTTTTTATGCACAAGATAAATGCCAACCACAGTTCAACACAGAAGTGTACCAGCATATTTATTAATGAACATATGGTACAGGAATGGAGAAATAAATAAATGAAAGAATGAAGGAAAGAACGAGTGAATACAGACTTCGGAGCGTACAAGCAAGTGTACAGAATTTGCGCTTTGATTGATGCACTGTCGAGTGCTTTGACGAAATATGCGTCAAATTTGCATGCGTCTAAGCCGAGTGTGCAAGCAGACTGAGCATATGCCTGCAGGTATGTGTGCGTGTGCATATCTGTGCACGTGTGTGTGTGCACGTGCGTGCATGTAATTTGTGTATTTGATTGTGTTTGTAGATGTATTCTCTTTCTGTTTGTGTGTGTGTGATTTTGAGTGATGTATGTAGATGTCTTTGAAACGGGTCATGCAAAATATACACTGCTCGTACATGCTTGTTTGACATTGTATATTTGTACAAATGTTTGGTAGTAAGAGGAATACAGCTATTAAACTGGAATGTTTCAAATACCAAATACGATTCAAACAGAAGCCATTATGTAGCCTCAACTCGTGAAGAACGTGAAACAGGATCACTGATAATTAGATCACGTTGAAAACGCACACGAAAACAAACATAAGAAACTGCTTGCATGGTTTCTTCCACTGTTGTTGTACCTTGTACTACCTGCTCTTAAACGGAAGCATCTCAAGTTTTTCCGACGTCTCTGAAACTAATCAATCCTGTGAGGTATCATGTCAATGTCTCCATGCTTCATGTCAGTTCACATTGCAGTTCGTTTTGACATTGTTGCATTTTTCCATATCTTTCACTCAATTAGTATTGTTAATTATGAGAATGAAATTTATTACTACAAAACTGACAACATTATTAACAAGCTAGAACACATTTGAATAAATTTTAACGACCAGCCACAAATCGGAAACAGATGAAAAACATCCAAACCAGTGAAGTGATTGCTACTACAACGTAGTATAAAGATAGGTTTAAAAACATGAAATGTAACCACAACGTAAATGAAAGGAAAAGCAAAAATTATAGCGATAACTGAACAACGCTTGTTACGACATTAGTTCTTCACAAAAAAACACCGCAAAATAACAACAACAACAACAACAGATAACCTAAAATAACAATAAAAAACAACGATATAAACAAAAATGACATTAACCAAGAACAAAACATCAACAACAACATTAGCAACAGCTTCAGCATCAACAACAACATTAGCAACAGCTTCAACATCAACAACAACATTAACAACAGCTGCAACAACAACAACTGCAACCACATTAAACGAAGCAGCAACAACAACATCAGCCGCAACAACATCAGCAACAACAACATCAGCAACAGCAGCAACGAAGCAGCGATGTAGACAGCTGAAGAAATGATTGACACGCATTACGACATCCAATGTATAAAGATGTACTCATATAAAGACAGGAAAATAAAAATACACCTGAAGAAAAAAGGCGTGAAATATGATTGCTGAAAAAAAGGAGAAAAAATTAAAAAATAGAGACCCCAAGAGCAAATTAGAGAGAGTGCGAAAGAGAAAGAGAGAGAGAGAGAAAGAGAGAGCGAGAAAGAGATGACGGTGACAAACAGTAATGGCGATGAAGATAATAACGATGAAAATGATGATAATTATAGTGATGACAATGATGATGATGGCGACCACGACGATAATAATGGGCAAGAATACAATGATGATGATGATGACGATGATGATGACGACGACGATGATGATGACGATGATGAGATCAGAACGACAAGATGACAGTTAATGGGCGATCTTGAAAATTTACTGCTCATCTCCAGTCGACATGATCACGTGACAAAGAAATAAATTCTTATTTATAAGAAGAGCTAGATGATGATGATGACGACGACGATGGAGATGATGATAACGTTGTTGTTGATGATCATGATGACGATGTTGTTGTTGAGTATGATGACGATGATGTTGTTGATGATGACGATGTTGACGATGATGACAAGGAAGTTGACGAGAATAATGATAAAGAAATGATGATAGTGAGTATTGGTGAAGAAGATGTTGGGTTGTGATTAGGACGAAGATGAGAAAGAAATAATCTTAACAGAAGTAAAGTGATTAAATCATGTGACTGCGATGATGATGAAGACGACGACGATGATGGTGTAAAAGTGGTGATAGTGGAGGAAATGATGACAAAAAATGATGATAATTATTAAAAATGATAAAATAATGAATCCTTAGGTGTGAATTTTTTCAAATAAAAATATGACCTACTAATAAATAGAGATATCAGAAATTTAAAAATTTCATGTCATATACAAATTAATTAGAAAACTTTAATGACAGATTTAACAACTTTAACAGTACAAACACGTTTGTTTTACTTTTTACAACAGAAACAACAATTAAATTATATATAAAAACAAAAACTAGTTGTGGCCTATGGTGGTTTTCTTCTTATCGTCATACATAACATCGACGACGTCAACGAAGCAGTATGCAGTCAAGAAAGCCAATGCATAAATAAAAAAGATAATGAAATGAACACTGACGTCAATAAGAAAAAGAATGAACCATTATAAAAGTAATAAAACAACAACAGCAACATTATCACCAACAAAAAAAAAACAACAAAATACACTAACAACAACAGCCATCAACAACAACAATAATAATAACAACATTGATGATGACAAGTTAGGTAATGTAGACATGTTGGTACATACATACAAACTTATGTTGCAAAGCACCAATGTTCACTGCACGTGTACAAATAATTTGATGTTTGTACACGTACAAGTGAGTATGCAGCGTGTATACGTGCACTGTACATGTCTCTGCGTATCTATCTAAGTGTATGTGAGTGTATGCGCATAGATATTTGCTTGCTAATGTGAAGTCAGATTTACGTGAAATCGCACGTGTTAACATAAAAACTGATGTTTGTTTGTGTGTGTATGTGTGTGTAGTCGCGAAAATTCACATAAATGTGTGAACGAGCCGAAATGTGCATGTGGGTTCTAAGTGTGCGTGCCTTCTGGTTTGACATTCTGCAACAGTATGAAGAGATTTTTGCTTGAGCATATTGAAACAAACAACAACAAACAACAAACAAATTTCAAACAATGCACTGCCAACAAGAAGTATCAAAAAGAGAAAAATCAGAAAAAGTCTGAATATCTGGCGATGATGGTTCTTTATTTGGCACCTCTTGACGTCGTTCGAAATTGAAATGGATTTGCCAGGCTGTCTTATGCCCGGTCCTATATAGTAAACAACAACATATAACAACAGCATACAGCAACATGCTGCAACATATTACAACAACATACTACAACATACAACAATACACAACAATATACAACATCATACAACAACGTACAACAATATAAAACAACGTACAACAACAGTATACAACAATATACAATAGTATAAAACATCATTCAGCAACAGAATACAACAACGTACAATAAGCATCACATGACAACCGCTGCAACAAAAATCAACAACATCGAACAACAAACATTGAAATAAATAACAACGAACGATATTAACCTGGTGTTCAATGTTTTATGCGCATTAAAAAACAATAACAAAATGTTTATAACATTAACAACAACAACAACAACAAACAACAAAAAAATGAATGAAAATAACACGCAAAAACAAAGCCAACAAACATCAACACCACTCATAAAACATCAACGATCATTACATCAACATTTGTAACATCAACAACTGTTGTCACATATCACAGGCACACTTTGGACAAGATGCCACACGGTGACATGGGCATGAGCACACAATGCTTCCAGCTAATTCAATTTTTTAACTATTAAGGTGTCACTTCAACAACGTCAGGACAAATGGAACCAAACAACACCCACTTTTTATTACATCACATCGCATCAAATCACATGACATCATTCAACGTCATATCACATCACAACTTATCAACTTGCTTGAAAATAAAAATGACCACATTACTGTTTTCAATGTTGATGTTGTGGCATCATCATCTGTATTACCTCCATCACATCAGATTACATCAGACGTATTTTATCTCATTTTTTCAATAGTAGCGCAGCGCATTCGAGTTCATAAACCTATTTTATGTTACATCAGATAGCATCATGTTACATTAAAATTTTAAATGACATTAATAAAATTTAAATAACATTAATTAAATAATTAAAGTTAATTAAGTAACATTTTTGTATATGCGCGTTGTGAAAGACTAAATTAGATAATGACTTTACATGTATATGTATGTATATATATATATCAAGATAGATCACATCAAGTTTTTCGATCCAACAAATCCAATCACATCAATCACATCACATAACATAACATTACATTATGTCTGGTTATGCGACTTCACATGGACATACGAAAATAACGTTACATCTTCTCTCAGCATTGCGTTAAATCACATATGACATTATGTCACGTCGCATTACATCACAGCACGTCACGTAAATCCCACATGACATCAAGTTACATCACTTCACGTGACATCAAATTGCATCACGTCACATCACGTCAGCGTCAGAGACTCATGGCAAAAAAAACCTCAATGTTGAACGCGTCAAAAAAACGAAAATAAACAGCAATATAAACATAAACGGACCCTTAATGTCCTTCACAATAACAAAAACATCCACGTATGTTCAAAAACAACAACAACAACAACGAAATCGTCAAGAACGTCGACATCACCATTTTTATTACCAACACTAACAAAAACAACAACAACAAAAACAACAGCACCAAACTACACTACCAACAACAGCAACGACAACCATAACAGTGATAATAACAACAAAATATGTCGCAATAAAAATAGCCCCTCAGACTTCTGATGTTGTTTTAAGCATCTAGAACAAAAGCAGGGAAAAAGAATAACACTGAAGACAGCAACAATAAAAATATTAAAAAATAATAACAACAGTATAATTCAGCAACAACAACAACAATGAAAGCAACAAACATCATCAGACATTCGGCAACTTTAACACGAAAACAACAAAAACAACAATACAAAAAAGCCAAAATACCTTACAAAACAAAACCTGCATTAACTTAAAACAACATAACAAACACGCGACTTTACAACAGAAAACAACAACTACTTAAACCATAACAACAACACAACAACAACGCAACAACAACCAAGCAACAGCTCAAGAGCAGCAAGAAGATCCACGCAAGAAGAACATTGTAATCGCCATAAACAAGGACTTAATGATCGGATGACGCGTTGAAGAGAGGAAGAAATAAACATTTCAACTGATGCCGACAACATAAAGAAAACTTCAAATTGAAAAAAACTACCTACAAAAAATTCTTTAGATAAAAAGGAACATAAATTATGAAAGGAGAAAAATTAACGATGTGTTTTTCAGTTTGAGTTTTTTAAGTGGGCGGTAGCTTAGGTTGAAAAAGTATAAAATATTTTTATAATACAGCCAAATATTATATAAAACAACCAAAAATTTCTGACTATCTACTCAAATAACTGAGAAATTCGTCTTAGAAAAAATTTCACTGTTTTGAAAGCGATATAGCTATCAATCAATTAACTACTCCATCAATCAGTCAATCCAAAAATCAATCAATCTATCAACTAACCATTAATCGATCAATAATCGACAAACCAACCGAACACTTAGCTTGATAGCCAGTTATACAACGTGCAAAAATAAGAATGGATGATGAGGATGACCGTGAAAAAAAACAAATACTCAAATATGTGACAAAAAATGACGTCATTTAAATGGAATTTAAATGTTGATAATAAGTATTTCACTCCATATGTTCCGGAGAGAATGTTCTCCAGAAGATATATAAAATATGAATTGTCATTTACGAATTATACAAAAAAATTAAAAATTAAAAAAATTAAAAAAATTAAATAAAATAAATAACAGCAAATTAATTAAAAAAATTTAAATGTTTTAAACAAAAATTAAAGATAGCAAAACAAATCGGTTCCTAACTAAGTAAATACGAAAATGATTTAAAGAGAGTTGACACGTTTCAAAAATTTGATAATTCAAGTATAAATTTGTTTACATGCCCACTAAAACTGAAAATTAAAATTTGGACATACCTACAAATGGAGATAAGTGTAAACATATAAAACTTATTAAGGTGCTAATGATTGATTCAGCATTGTTTCCAGCCACCCCACGCGAAATTAAATCATATTCATCTCATCTTTTAAAACGTTGAAAAACAAAATTTATACAAATTACCATCGCTAAAGTTTTTTTTGTTGACGTCATTCAACTCTGAAAAATTGAAAAAAACTATTTAACATAACAAATTGTCTCGACAAAAATGACTAAATAGAAAAAAAACTATAACTTTTCGTACGTAAATTATTAAAAAATAAAATCATGATTCATAACATCCACAATAACATCCTTACACCAATTAACAGCAAATAACATCATAAACTCAATTAATAACAACAACATAATTAACAACAACTGCGTTATTAATACTGACATCAATACGCTAACATCAACAACAGTAAAATCTACCTGGATATCATTCTCCGAAACATAGAGCGAAAATTACATAAAAGTTATTTTTACAAACATCTTATGTAGTTGAATAATTGCTGTTAGCAATGCTAATGACATTGACTACAGCAACAACAATGTGGCAACAACAACACCAACAACAACATCATCAGCAACAACAACACATATCAACAACAGCGACAACAACATCAACGACAACATCAACAGCAGCAACGACAACATCAGCAGTAGTAGCAGCAGCAACTTCGTTAGAACCATCATCGTCATAAACATCGACAACTGAGGTAATCACTTGAAGCCGAAGAAAGGAATAAAGGAATGTAAGAAGAGAAAAATAAATGAATGAAGGTCGCATGTATATACTAAGATATCAATCAATCTATTCCGCTCGATAATCTTAGATCATTCATTTTCTTTTATGTAAAAATAAGGTGGGAGACTTGATGTTAATGTTGACAGCTACCCACGGTAACGATTTTTCCTGATTTTAAAATCAGGAAAAATACCGCAAAATACCACAAAAATACCTGAAAATATAAAAATACAGATGATACAAGTAAGGCCTAGCTATTAAAATTGAATAAACTGGGTTTGCATGAAGAAGATCAACCCGATTTGGAGCTATGCGGTGGAGTATATTGATGATAGAACGTGATACACATGCATCATATCGTTCTGGGCATTACATTCCATATGACGTACGCACAAGGCCATGAGAACCAGCAAGCAGACATACACAACAAACAAATAAAAGCTTACATACATACATAAATACGCACATACAAGTGTACGCACACGTACTCATACATCAAAACAACTTCGTTAATCATGTCTCGCAAGTATGATAAGAACATTTCTTCAATGAGCAGAACATAATATCTCATGCATAAGGTATTGAATACAAAAGAATACCTCACACACACGCACTTACACACGCACGCTTGCAAACACACACACACATACACACAAGTATTTGTAAAGATACCTACATAAATATGCCATCTGTAATGAAATACTACCTTTGCACATCAAATGCACAGATACATTTGATACGCGGATTGAAGCTTCCATATGCTAGGCTACGTACATAAGATACAACACAAGTCTTAAAGTAAAGTAACAAAAATTGCATGCGTATTGTATCATTACATAATCTGATGTTGTATCATGATACACGAAACATACGTACATGTACGCACGTACGCACACCTTACGCACATATTTACATTCAATCACCCACGTACACATATGTACACACACACACACTCACATACATTTAACATACATATACACAGACAACACATGCACACACAACATCACAGAGCACACCTCCATCTTTTCCTGACAAACAGCATAATAAAGTGTGACATTGGCTCGAATGCGACTTTAACACATCGACAAGAACAATGCTTGAAATATAAGCAGACGTCCATCAAAACCTTCACTCGCTCGTCCGTTCGTACATACACGTACCTACTTAAGCGCGCGCACACAAGCGTACAAACACGCATACACACGTACATTCACGTACATCACATCCGTATGCACATGGACAATATGAAAAGGTATGTACTGTATATAGATGAATACATGCATGTACAAATTTTACTTATATATATCAATATAAACACATGTATGCTGATAAAAATATGTGATTGCTGTTGAAAAATAATTTCTATCGCTCTTAGGATTAAATTTTATTATTGCGATTAGAAATTAACTCATAGAAATGATGACGATCTGTGGTGTTTATTGTTTCTACGCTTGTTTGTTGGCCAAAAAATATTTTGAAGGCAAAACTGTGACCAACCCAGGTGCCAGCATCACGTAGCAGAGCAGCCACAAAGAGTCACAAAGAGCCCCCAGAGTATTGTGACCGCAAACACAAAGTCACAAACCAGTGGAAAGTCGGTGACTTCATAACTTTAAAGAAGCATCTTGCACATTCAATAATAACTGAAACAAACTGGTAGCTCTACTGAATCTGAGTTTCAATAACTTTGTATTTATAATTATAATTAATTATATATAAATATGTGTGTGTAATACGACGTGCAAATTGAAAAAAAACGAGGCATATACAAAAATGAAGAAAGTTAATGGATTGATTGATTTGTTATATGATTGGTTGCCTGGTCAGTGGTCACATTGGTTTGTTTGGTTGAGTTGTTTGGCTGATTTGTTAGGCTGGTTTGGTTGATTTGTTAGTGTCAGCTTTTCTTCCTTTGCATTTCAGCGCTCGTTCAAGTTTGGCCTGCCTCTAGATGTTACATGCTCGCATCCATTTATTTGCTCGATGACAAACAAATGCAAACACATGCTTACAAATCTTCTTGCTCATCCTATAGCATTCTGTCTTAAGGCATGGCTATGCATATGAAAGTATTTTATTGTGCTGCAGAATGAAGATAATATATATGTATATATCTGAATAAATATGTCTGTTTGTGTGCGCGTGTATATATATATATATATATATGCATGTGTAGTGTGTGCGTGTGAATGTGTATATGTGTGTGCGCGTGCGTGTGAGGGTAAAAAATATTGTACGTGTGATTGTTTCCTCCGTGAGTCTCTGTTATTTGCAGCATATGGGATTGCATGTTTGATTTACTCGGCTTGAGAGTGGAACATTTTAAAACATAATTCAAGCGAAACATCTGTTTTTACACGTACTTAACCAATCTTTCCAAATGCTCTCCCTCTCTCTCTCTCCCTCTCTTTTCATTTTTCAATTGCTTTATTTTGTGTTGTGGCTGTTGCTGACACTGCTGCTGCTGCCGAAGTTGCTGCTGTTGTTGTTGTTGAAGTTGCTGCCGCTGTTTTTGTTGCTGCTGTTGTTGTTGTTGAAGTTGCTGCCGCTGTTTTTGTTGCCGCTGTTGTTGTTTTTGTTGTTGCTGTTGTTGTTTTTCTTGCTGCTGTTGTTGTTGCGGATGTTGATGTTGTCGACTTGGCTCAAACAACAGCATTCGTTCATTTTATTTTTATCGTTATAATTTTGAATGGACCAAATGAAACCAATATTTATATATTTGGTTGACTCTGATGGATATTTATAAGTTTTCCAAAACATAGGGAGTATATATTTGAGAGTATAAATAATTAATTAAATAAGTAAATATTTCGATGTTTTCAAGGAGGTCTAACTCTAAATTTAAGTAATTTATGAGAAATTATGATGATAATGACGATCACGGAGATGATGAAGATGATGAAGAAGAAGATGAATGTTGACGATGACGAAGAGTATGACGACGACGTATTATTTAAATAGCCATTAATTCATTTTTATCGCTTAATAACTGAAATGTAGTGCCTTGTGAATTAAAAATGTTCATTTTTCACGCGAAGTATTGAAGGTACAAAGAATAATAAATGAATGACAACGCGGAAACAACAACAACAACAACAAAAACAACAACAACTAAAACTACAACAACAACAACAATAATAATAATAGTAATAATAATAGAAAGTAACTAATAAGAAGGGTGACAAAATGTTAGTGTATAATACACAACATAAGAATATTATCGCCAAGCCATGACTTTTTTTCACCAGCGTTAATATTTTTTAAATTTTTAACACTCAAACCCATGCCTCAACGTAACTACATAGCATTGCATGTAGTTGGGGCAGGGATTAGTAACTGGCCTCTGAAACTGCCAGATCAGGTAACTTTACCATTTCACTATCCTGCAAGACATTTTGAATAATAAACACACACACACACACACACACTCATAGACATACATACACAAACATGTACACACACACAAACATTTTTCATATATATTTAACCAAATTAACAATGATTATCATATATAAATATGAAATAACATGTAGAATGTTAGAGATGTATTAGCACATATACGGCACAAATATATGAGAAAGATTAACTGGGAACAAGAGAGAAATTTCCAAGCGTGAGCTGTTGTGAGTTGTTGATAGTTAACTACCCATTTTAATGAACATCTTGTTGATGGTTATATAATGAAATTATTACCTTTTATTTCAGCGTTATCACCACGGTACCACTGATTTACTGTTAGAATAATTGCCCCGTTTATAAAAGGCTTTCATTTCTCTGTCTGTGCGTGTGTGTGTGTATTTGTACATACGTGCGCAAGTTTACATTATGTCTGTGTGTATGTATGTGTGTATGTCTGTCTGCGTGTTTGTCTGTCTATCTATCTGTGTGTGTGTGTGTGTGTTTTTGCGTGCCCAAATTTACATTCCGTCTGTGTGTGTGTGTGTGTGTGTGTAAAAGTGATGAAAAATGAAGTAGAAGATTTGAAATAGTGAAATAGTATACACACAACGTGTATAGAATATACAACATGACCTATACAATACAACTCTAATGTACATCGTATGTTTGATATGCAATAAACATACATATACAATATACACACGTACAACATATGTTTAATATACAATATATATATATATATATATATATATACATACATATATACATATACATACATACAGTATGTTATGTATGTGTGTACAGAAATACGTATGTAGTAATAAAATATACAGATAATTTTGCATTTATTAAAAACATTTGAAATTTGTATAAAAATGTGTGTGTGTGTGTGTGTGTGTGTATGTGTGTATTACAACGTAATTTGTATGTGTTAAAATGCCTTACGTGCGTGTATTAGTTAAAGCATCTCAATTGTATAAATATTATAAATAATAAGAATAATATTTATTTTTATAAAAACAATAAACAACAACAATAACAACAGCAACAACAACAATAAAAACAATAATAATAAAATGTAAGGAGAAATCATCAGCAGCCAACCAACCTGACCGAATCCAAATTGGATGGTGCATGTAATCATATGATGGTCGTAAGTTGTATACTCGGCCCCACATCATCATCGTTATCAGTTAGTGAGTGAGTGAGTGATTGATTGAGTGATTGAGTGAGTGAGTGACTGAGTGAGTGACTGATTGAGTGACTGAGTGATTGATTGAGTGAGTGAGTGGATGTGTAAATGTGTCAATAAATAAATTGATGAACAGATGAAAAACGATTTAGAGTTTGTCAAAAACCGTCACGGTGTTTCAGCAACGAATAAAATAATCAAACCAACAGAAATGCCAAATACTACAAAATAAATAATTAATATTCGTAATTTATGACGTTGCTGTAACAGGTAAATTGAATTAGAAGCATTCCAAACAGACAAACGAACGAGCAGTCCAAGACTCAACAGTTGCGCAGAAGACTTTTGATGGATGAAGTTTCTGTATGAAACGTACCACCGAACAAATATCGACAGAAAATTTAAAAACTTATAAAGGGAACAACTATTTATACACACAAACATATACTTATATGTATTTAATATGAATATATATATATATATATATATATATATATATATATATATATATATATATATATATATATACATTTGTGTGTGTGTACACTCTTCAGTTTCCCGCCAACAAACCTCATTTGTACACAGCATGTGTCCGCAGTGTACGCCCATTGATGTACGTACACATGCTTGTAAACTTTGATAAGCGTACAAGAATGTTAGCACGGAGGTAAGCGTACAAATGTGCGTACATAACACGCATATATATATACACGTACATATTATGCATTGAAAGTTATGTATATGCAAATGCAAACATAAAAGTTACCAGATGTGAACAGGATAAGCAAACATGCGCACGAACACATGAACACATGAAAACACTTCCAAACAAACAAAAATGAACATTTGTGAACATAATTAAATATATCTTTCACATACATCATCAGTTTCAATTAACACGTATAAATATATGAAAAAATAAACAACAGCTTATCAGAAAAACATTAGGTATGCTTTCAAAACAGCAACATTTGGCACTACTCAATAAACATTTGTGCATCTCCAATCACAGTCACACAAACAAATACAAACACACTTAAAAAGATACAAAGATTCGCACACACTCACATACACACACATACACACAAACATGTACGCACATAATAAAGCTAACAAAAGCACACACACGAGACAATTATAAATGAATAACTTTTCAATAATTTCAAAAAATGTAAAAAAAATAATCACAGGCATACGGAAACACGATTAAACACACAAATATTCAGCAAACATAAATATATTCACACACACACACACACACACACTTGTGTACATCAAAGAGCTGAAGCATAAATACTAAAAAGCATGTAAACCAATACTTCCTAACAGAGAAGCAAACAACAATACAGACTCACACACACACAAACGGATATAAGCAAACACACAACAGGAATAAATAAAACAGCAGACTAAACATACACACACACACACACGTACACAACAAACAAACACACGCACACGTGCACGCAACGAACGCACCACACGCTCAAACAGATACAAACGTGTTATAAGTTCATTTATCAAACTGTCATGCAGGCCATGAGTTGCACCCTCTTCCATACTGTCATACCTTCAAAACCCTTTTTATTCACCAACCTACCTCTTCTACATACTTCTACTACTGCTGCTGCTGCTACTATTACTGCTACTACTACTACTGTCACTACTACTACTGTCACTACTACTACTTAGTAGTAGTGACAGTACTACTGACTACTACTACTGAAACTACTGCTACTACTACTACTAGTAGTAATAAAATAATAATGTCGATAATGACGTTCGACACGGCTGTAACATGACTCCAAAAATGACCATAAAACATTACGTAGGGTAATGTTGCAATAAAACAAGGCATAAATGATATTGTATAATAAAATTATATAAACTTAAAATTATATGAACTTAAAATTCGATTATATATATATATATATATAGGTCTGGAAAAAGAATATAATTGATAATTTATCAAATATGCATCTATATGTATTTATTTGATGAAATCTACCGAATTTCTAGCGTTGTATAGTTTTATATTACATTTTTCAATATTTCTAACCAAATTCTTTTCGTCATTATTTATTTTATTGAAGTTAAAATAATATATATATATATATATACAAATATTATATATATATACAAATATATATATATATACAAATATATATATATATATATATATATACAAATATATATAGTATATATGTATATATATAGTAGGTTTATATATGTACATACTTATATAGGCTTGTATACGAACATACATAAACATCTACATACACACATGTATGGAAGGAGGAATACAAAATTATTGCAACCCAATCAAGCAACTAAACAAACCATTAACAATAAATCAAAAGGAGGAAAAAATAAAAGGAAGAACAACACAACAATACCAGCAACAACATCAACAAAAACGACAAAAACCACGCCAATAACAACACCAACGACAACACAGCATCGTCCAACAGAAATCAATTGCCATTATCATCATAACTTTGAAACCTCTATAACATAAATATACTTACTTGCACAAATCTACACATACACTCATCTACATACACACACGCACGCACACACACACGCACGCACGCACGCACACACACACGCACGCACGCACGCACACACACACGCACGCACGCACACACATACATGAATAACGAATACATACAAATATGTACAATACGCAACACAAACGCACACACACACACACAAGAACCAGCCTCCTGTATCTCTTAAAGCAAAAGTTCAGCAAAAGTCATTTCAAATTTGTCTTTGTTCTAATTATCACAACTACTTCATATGTGTATGTGTGCATGTATGTGTGTGTATGCATGAGTATGTGTGTGTGTGTGTGTGTGCGTATATATTTTATGTGCACGTGTGTGTATCACATTTACATTGCCAGCGGTATACGTTACAGGTTACATACAACAAGCTCTTGCATCTGAATGACTATTATATATATATATATATATATATGCTGGTTGATGTCTTTATATCTGAAAAGTGTTGAGATGTAGTGGTCGCTGTTGTTTGAAATGTTGTTGTTGATGTTGTAGTTGATGTGAATGTTGTGCAATGTGATGTATGTTTGTCCTAATAGTAAGGTAGTAAGATATTTTTAAAAGTATGCTTCATTGTCGTCAGAATGTTCAATTGACTGTATCGAACTTTTGCTTTGATTGTTTTCATTTATTTCAACTTTTTGTTTATTCCATTTTCAATTTTGTTGATTATATATCTTAATTTCAGAAACACCAGGAACGACGACAACAACGAGCAACAAACCCTCTCCTAAACTTCGTCATCACGGAAGGTAAAACTTAAAGAAATGTTCTTTCCAATAATTTGACCAGGTCATCTTGGGGTCAACTAAAAGTCGGAATGTTTGCAGGACGGTACACTCGGCAGGTGTCCTTCTCTTCTCGTGCTTATCGTCTTCCATTGTCTTTTGTTCTCTTGTTCGTGGCTGACCATCAATCTTGTTGAACAGTCAACCTATAACTATCTCTAAGTGGGCGTGTCTTTCTCTCTCTCTCTCTTTCTATATATATATATATGTGTGTGTGTGTGTGTGTGTGTGAGTGAGTGCGTGATGCACGTGTGAGTGCGTTAATTGCTCGTGTGGACTTGAAAATAATTACCACAAAAACGTTAACAGCACAACATCACCATCTCCATCGACAAAACGTATAACTTATAAGCAACGACCACCTAACATCAACTCATCATCCGGCAAACATCGCTTGATCATATCAAATTGTTCTTTACTTACATCGTTGCTGTTATTATTGCTTTATTGCTGTTGTTGTTAATGTTGCGTTTAATAATCGGTATTAATGTTATTGTAATTTAATGTCAATGAATAGTCAAAATGCAACAGTAAAATGATATATAAATATCAACTGCGGTGACAAGGGCTACGACAACGACAGCACAAAACAAAAAAAATAACGACACATACAAATACACACGTACACACATACACAAACAAAATTACACACACACATACAAAATTCAACACAGGCGAACACAACAATAGCAAAGGCACCATGATAAGTGTCACAGTGACTTGTTTTATTAATCATGTGTGCATTGAACAAATTAATCATAACAAGTTGTAGTGTATGTGTGTGTGCGTGTGTGTGTGTGTGCGTGGTGTGTCTTTTGTTGGTGACCGATATGCCAGCGTCCAAATGATGTTGATGTTCATGAAGCTCCATTATGCGATCCATACTAACAAATCATCAATTTATCTTCATTTCGTGTGTGTTTGTGTGTGCGCGTGTATGTGCACGCATACCTGTGTGTATGTGTTGTGTGTCTGTAGATAAATTTGTTATGCCTGTGTGGCTAACATATCCGAAGACTACAAAATTTATATTTCACAAACTTTCCCAAGTAACATAAGATTAATTGTTAAATAAAAAGCTCTTTTGAGTCTGTTTAAAAGTTCGCGCTGAATGTTGAAACTGAACTGTGGCGTATTCTTAAGTGTTTCAATAAACTTTCTTTTCATCAAGACATGAAACTGCACGGATCTGTCCTACATGAATAACGTTTCTAAGTTATTATCTACAATACTAGTTGGAATGCAATGAATTGAAAACATTTTAACCATAGCAAAAAAAATATTATATCTGTAACAAAATAATAATAACGTTGTTTGATACTCTCCTTATCACAACTAACATCATCGTCGTCATCATCCTTATCGCTTTTATCATCGCCATTTCATCTGCAGCAGCATCTGCCAGGACTGCAACCTTCCATCCAGTATATATATGCAGTTGAAATATAAATTGACCATTTAACAATTCATTGCAGGTCATTCCTATTTTAACGCACGTGTATAGATGTGTACGCTCGCCTGTCTGTGAGTGTGTGTGTTTATGTGTGTGTGTGTGTGTGTGTGTGTGTGTGTGTGTGTGTGTGAATGTGAGTGAATGTGTGTGTGTGTGTGAATGTGATGAAAATTAATTTTCCAAAAATTCAACTAAAAACTTATAATGATTTTCAGCTTCAGTGACGTCAATATTTCACGATTCAACGTTGTTGCAAGCAGCCATAAAAATTTTCAAAAAAAAAAAATTAAAAACATTTTTCCAGTTGCTTGACCATCAAAAGTTATTAATCACATCAGTCACATCAATCATATCAGTCAGTCAGTCAGTCGCACTTCTACTCAATCATACAATCAATCAACTGATCATTAAATCAAGCATATAACTAATTGGTTATTTAATCTGGTTCTCAATCAATCAATCAATCAATCAATCAATCAATCAATCAATCAATCAATCGATCGATCGATCGATCGATCGATCAACCAACCAACCAATCAATCAACCGCACAGTTTGGTGGTTTAATCTATCCGTAAATGACTTAAATCAGTTGATAAGTTGATTAGCTCAACTTTTCAAATTAAATAATATTAATAATATTTATTAACAATAAGAAACAGTAAGAAAAACAGTTTGACGATTAAAATATTAAATAAATTAGTTTAAAAATGAATGAACGGATGATTAAATGTACAAATTTACAAATGTATTAATTAATTAGTTAATTAATTAGTTAATTGGATAAATATAAAAATTTAGTTTTGCGTAAACAATGATTGATTGAATGAATGATTGATTGATTGTTTGAATGAATGAATGAATAGATGAATGAATGAATGAGTAAATGAATAATGAATGAATGAATGAATGTATGAATGAATGAATGAATGAATGAATGAATGAACAAACGAAAAAATAGACACAATGAGTGGAATGAATAAAACAGTGCATTAACTCTCATAAATAACAACAATGATTTATCTTCATTGGCAGTGCATCAAACAAGCAATCAACTCCTTGATTGACTGATTGAACGAACAAGTGATCGATTGGATTTTTACTGACTGAATGATTGATTGATTGGTTGATTGATTGATTAAATGATTGATTGAGCAATTTCATCATTAAACTCAATCATTTTTGTCTTTATTTTGTACTAATTAAATCAGTAAGTTGGTTGATTGATTGATTGATTGGTTGATTGATTGATTGATAAATCGATCAATCGGCTGATTGAATGATCGATTGATTGATTGGGTTTATTAAAAAATTCATCAAAAAATTCAACTGATTCAAACAAATTTGTACTTGACTAGCACAAAACACAAAATTTATAGTAAAAGTTCAATCTAAAAGTATAGTAAATATACAAAAAGATATAGAATAAGTTATAAAGAACTAACTTAAAGTTAGTAACGCAATTTAAAAGATGACAAATTAATAACTGAATAAAAGGGTGGAAAAAAAATTAAAGAATGAAGAAATAAAAAATAAATGAAAGAGTACGAAAAGAACGAGTGAAAAATGAATAAATAAGAAGTGAAAGAACAAAACTTGTAAAAAACAAATAAACAAGTGAAAAAGTGAATGAATGAACAAGTGAAAGAGTGCATGAATGAACAAGTGAAAGAGTGAATGAATGAACAAGTGAAGGAGTGAAAGAGTGCCAGCCAACCAGCATAGATCAAAGCATAACCTCTGACTAAAGTTCCATTGATTTATTGGTAAGGATGATCGGATGCATGTCGAGGGTGATAATGATGATGATGATGATAGTGATGATGATCATAATGGTGGTGATGACGATGACGATGATGATTATAACGATGATGTTGATGATAATGTTGCTGTTGTTGATACAGATGATTTATAATGATGTGACTGATGATGATAGATACGTAAGAGATAGATATGATGACGACGACGATGTGCAGATTTTGACGGCTGTAGTAACTCGAAGTGACTACAGAAATGATAACAATGTTACTACTGATAACGATCTTCATGATGAAAGCAAAGGTGGCGATAAAAGGATAATAATTACAAACATGAAAGTGCTAACAACTGTGATGGTGAGTGGCATAATGAGAGATGGTGATAATTACAAAGTCGGAAAGATTTGAAACTACCCCAATGAAAATGGCGATGACGATGACTAAGAAACAAATGATGTTGATCATAACAATTGAAGATAAAAACCATGGGTAGGAAATAACAAATGGCGAAAATTATTATAAGCATGAATGTAATAAACAATGATCGCGGTAGATCACTCTTAACACAAAATCACACAGATGCATCTTTTTTTCTCTCTCACACACACATACACAGATAGACAGACACAAACACACACCCAGACACACACACACAAATGCACACCATACAAACATGTATGAATAAAAGAATTCACACATTGTCGACACAACAAAGCAACAACTGACCGCACATTTAGTAGGCAAAAACAACAACAACAACAACAATAATAATAAAAATAACAGCAACAACAAAAAAAACCAAACCAACAATAACATCCACCTTTTAATCAGCCAAGAAATCAACTACATATCATCGTCGTCGTCTTCATCGACGTCATTTCTTATTAATAAACGCATCAATAACTTAGAAAACAACAAAAATAATAAAAACAACACCACTAAAAATAACGATAAATTATAACAATAACGATAACAACAACAACATCAACAACAACACTAACAACAAAAGTGACCAGGACGAAGAGCAATTAGATAAAAAGATGAGAAGCAGCCAGAGAGGTCCAAAGAGGTGCCGCCAATAAAGAGGTCAATCGGAAGTGGAAAATAGGTCAGCAATTGAAGAAATTGAAACATTGATCACGTGCCTTTTTGTGGGTCATGACGTCACAATGAAGGAATCGAGCAATATTTTTAACGATGCTCATGGGATGAGAGTGATGTAAAAGAGAGGGGAAAATGTTTATAAATGAACGCTAATACGTAAACATATAACATACGAACGCACACTTATACATACAAATGTATACATTATCATGTATGTAGTGTACATACATTACATACATACACAAATGCAACATATGTACACATACACACAACACATAAGTATATATATAAACATACGTATGTAAATGAAACATATATACAACATATACATATTGTAACTTTATCAGCAAATACATAAAAACAATTACACATAAACCAAAAAAGCCATCATCACATAAAGAATGCATGCATACATTGTACATGAATATATATTCATACATACAAATGCATATGTATGTATATAATACATATATATACCTGTATATACATTATATATATAACATACATGAACTTATATGTATATACATATGTTTGAATGTTTGAATGCACATTGCATATAAGTAATGCCTTTACAAAAGAAACATACATAGCGCTTGACCAGCCAGCATATTTATAGGAGTCAACAATGGAAACAACAACAATGACCATTAAAAAACAGCAACAATGATGACCAACACATCAATAATAAATAGCGCAGCAACAACAACAACAACACCACCATCATCATTATCATCACCACCACCACCATCATATTTACAATTATCATCACCACCCCCACCATCATCATCATCGCCAACAACAATCCAACAATGAACATTTGTTGCAGGCAGTACGGGGATTGTTAAGCACTTTCGAATTAAAGTCAGCCATTAAATAACAAATTATAAGTTGACCGCGAACTGGCCTTAATTCATTTGCTTCAACCAACCAAAACCGTATATATATATATATATATATATATATATATATATATATATATATATATATATATATACATACAATTATTTATAAAGATCACTGCTAAAAACGCAGTGATCTTTATAAATAATTGTATTTATGATAGTCTAAACCCAAAATATACGTATATATATATGTATATATATGTGCGTGTGTGTGTGTGTATAAGAGTTAACAACATTAATCTATGTGAATGTTGATTTATTTACTATTATAATCTTCCTGCATCCCTCTCTCCCAGCTCTCTCTCTCTCTCTCTCACTCTCTCTCTATATATATTGTATATATATATTGTATGTATGTATGTATGGGTAGATGTATATAGCAATTTAAAAGAATAACGTAATAGATTTGAAGACACACACGCACACAAACAGACAGAGCGAGCATCAATGGTTGGCGTGCAAAGAAATAAAGCATAGGAAACAATCCGTGCATTCTTCTCAACTTAACGATATTCTCCTTATTATCAATCCGCCTGGCACGTGATTTGATCTGCACGTGATCTAGATGTATTTCCCCCCCCTCTCTCTTTCTCTCTCATCCTTTCAATCTCTTTCTCTCTCTCTCTCTTTCTATGTGTGAATGTGTTTTAATTTAATTTTAAATTTTAATGCACTCTCAACCCATATCGAAACAAGAGAAGGAACGAACGAGGCCAGCGATGATATAAATTTGATAGGAGGCAGTTGAATGGTCACATGGAAGGTTTGGCGTGTTTGTCAATGGTAGGAATACCTAGGTGTCTTTTGTAAAAATTGTATATCTGAATATTTAAATTTATTATATAAATTGAATCGGAATTTATTATGATGAGTGTATGCACCATCTTTTGAATGGAAAACTGAGTTTATACAACCGGAATGAATGGGCAACAAATCATTAGGAACTTTAAATCACCACGCTCCTATTAATGTGCCTCCAGTAAGGTTTCTAAGTAGCACGCGCATCAATGGCAATTTTTTTTTCCAGTGAACATCTAATGTATTTAAATTTTAAACACCACCAAAAATATTAATTATTACTCAAAATAAATGAAAAAATTGTCTGCACTTCTAATGTCTGACATATATTTATAAGGCGTCACACCTTTTTGAAATTTTGTGCATGTAGCAATTCACACAAGTAAACAAATTTTCAGAAGTACCAGCACTCAGACAGAGCAGCATTTGACGGTATGAACAAACGCGGGATGTTGAAAAAGTAAACAGAGATACAGTAAAAATAACTGCAGATGCAGTAGAAATAGCTAAAGACGCCGTAGTAGAAGCTGCAGCAGTTACGACAAAAGTAACGTATAACAAACTGCTATGCACTGGCTGGTTATAATGGGCTTCACTTTTGCACCTAAGTCTCTTTTTAATCTCACTCTCTCCTCATTTTCTTCCACCATAAATCTTGAGCAAGTTTTTTAGTGCACAAATTTAGCAGTTACAATCAACGTTTCGTATATGTTCAGACTGCCAGCTAAGCATACATATACGCGTGTACTTATATACGCGCCCCCGTACATGCACACACACAACGCATACACACATCACACACACACACCACACTCTCACAACACACACAGACAGACACTCCAACATGAACACGCACGCACATATAGACGCATAAAATCTACAAAACGGTATAATGATCGTTCAAAGGTTTGTTATGAATTTTTATTGTCTTCTAGTATCAAACAGGTACAAATGCATTTGTTATTCTGAAAACAATAATTTAAAGACTGATTGTTAAATGTCAGCTGTCATTTTATTCATAAGGCAGAGCAGTTCATATCGAGCATACTTAATAAATTTTATTTCCACGGCACCTCTCCTCATGATGTCGATACCGTTTGTACATCCTATTTTATAACCATTCGAAAATTAGTACAATTGTTAAACACTCTTTCCCCAAAATTATGTTTTATGAGCACGAGAAAATGATCTCCTTATATTATATTTTTCGCCTTTTTTCTTCCTAATCCACCTTTGCGTTTTTCCTCTCTCCCTCCTTCTCTCGCATCTTTCCTTCACCCCTCTAAATTTTTTCTTCTATCATTTTTTCAATTCTTCCTTTTTTTCACTTTTTTTTCTCCTCATCCATTTTTTTCTCCACTGTTCCTCCTCCTTCATTCTCGTCCTTCGTTCTTGTTTGCAACCTTCCTTCGCCCTACTCCCTACTCCCGCCACGACTTCTGCGTGGGTCTCACGAAAAATAAAGTTCTGTCCGGCGACATAAAGTTCTGTCCGACATAATATTCTTTGTTGCATCTTGAGAGAGTTAATTGTTTTATTGTTTACGAGCCTGCAGTAGCAGAGCAGTATTCTTACGCATGCATAATTTAACTCTGGAATTAACAAATGAAGAGATGGAGAGGTGGAAGAAGTGGAAGTATGCGAGGGAAAAAAAAGCGAAAAGCAAAATTGTTTTTGAGTTGTAAATTAAGAGTCGATATGCAGATTTATGTGCTGGTGCAAGTTAAAAAATAAAAGCTCTCGTTGATATGTATATCACTTCGCATACACGTGCTTCTCTTTCTGATTTGTGAGCTGTGTGCATCTTTTTCACTCCATACAAGCTGCGTTCATTTCTTGCCAAGTATCTTATCATTACATCATTTCTAATTTAATATTGTAATTATAATAAATCAGTTGGAAAAACTGCAGTCCGTACATCATTTCAAGTGAAATATTTGTATGCACGACTACATTTGAAGCACATCTGTATGGATAAATATAAATTAGTGTTTAAGAAGTGATGACTAATTAAATCTCCGCACAAACAAGTCGCACTTGAGAAAACCATCGATTGAAATTAATTACAAGCAGCAAAAAATGTGTTCGTTGTTGGAAGCGATGACATGGCTAACCAACAAACTGTCAACGAGCACTGCCTGCAATCGACACTGGTGAGGTCCCATCTGGTGAGGTCCCATCAGGTCAGTTGTCGCCTTTAAAGACCACGAACATTTCTTAGGTGCGCAATTGAAAAAAATATGTTTAAACTCTTTCAATTTTTCATTTACAAAAGTTCGTGAACATGTTAGATTAGTAGTTGTTAACGAAAAATTAGGCGTAGCTATGGTTATTTATAAATCATCCGAGTCAATTTAAGTAAGCTTGCTTGATTTGTAGAAATTATTTTTAAATTAAAAAAATAAATTGCTCAGACACTACGTGAATCTTCATTCTTAAGTTTGTCCAACACATCCTGATATAAATACCATCCATTTGTGGTAAACGTTAAAAAAGAATGCCATTAAAAGTTTTTTAAACAAATTATATTGAGTGCATTTCGTAATAAATATTTGCTGGAATCAATCAATCCAGCTAAAAAAATAAAAGTGTAAGATTTCGTAAAAAAAATGTGATGGAAAAATGTTAATGAATGAATTTTTTTGGAAGATGCTGGAAATATTTTATAGGAGCCCTAAACCATTCAGACACCGTGTATTTCATTTTTTTTTATTATTCTTTAAAAAAATCAGAAAAATTTATGTTATTTACATGTAAGTTGGAGTTGATAGTGCTGATAAATTTAGAAATCATAATCACTTTTTATCACTCTCGTCAGCATATAGCTAGCTGATAGCTGTTATTGAAAATTAATCAGAACCATTCAAAATAATAAAAGTTATATTAAATAAAAGACTTCGTTAATTTCCTCTCGTCTTATGCCGTCTAAATTGACCGCAGTAGGCCTACTAAAAGCGTTTTTGTTTGAATTTACTTGCAAATGTAAGAATATATTAATCATTATTTGTATCAAACTATCTTAAATCTAAATTAATTTGCAGAAAACAATTAATAATAATCCTATACGGATAATTTTGTTTTATCTTTGCTGTACTTCATCGTCGGCAAACTTGGTTGAAAGAAATCAGAAAATGCAACAAACTAAAAATAATAATTATATAATAAATAAATAATAATAATATCAAAAATACTGAAACCACACAAGGGCAACAACAATATCAACAATCACACACGTCATTAAACGTATTTGATTTATAAGCAATTTAATTCAATATCATTAGGTGTTGTTAGATAAATTAACCGAGTTCTGACATTGAAACCATCATCAGCCACATCAACATCATCACCATCATCACATTCACCATCTTCTTCCTTTCTCTAGTCATTACTATCTCATCAAACATCTACATTAAATGATAGGAAACATTGATGTGATGTGATATGATGGTGTACTCATTCAAAATGAGTTCAGAATTGTTTATTCGTTCATACGTAATGCCCGTGAAACTACCTACATTCGACAATTATGTAAAAATAATAAAATGAAAACTCAATATTACTACTACTATTACAACCATTACTACTACTAATGCTACTATGCTGCTGCTACTACCACAACTACAGCTATTATCATCATAATTCTCCTACAACTAAAAAATATGAATTTACTAGTTATCAAGCAAACACCACCTTCACTACTCAATAACTTCTCTATACATTTCCAGTTCACCTGTTGGTTGTTTGCGATAGATTCAACAACAACAGCAACGTCAAAACAACAACAACATCATCCTTTTTCTCTTCATCCTCATCATCAAAAAATTAAACTACCATACTACTACTATTACTAGCTGACGAGAAAGATAAAAAGAAAGTGGAATAGAAAAAGAGAGACAGAGAAATATGTGAAAGATAGAAAGAGAGAGAGAGAGATAGAGAGAGAGAGAGAGAGATAGAGAGAGAGAGAAAGAAGGAAAAATAACTAAAGTTAAATAAAAAGGCAAAGAAGAGAACAAAAATGAGAAAATGATGTAGAGACGCTGTGGCTTTATTTATACCTCCATTCTTTATTACAAGAAATACAATCATAAATAACGCCAGGCATTTAAAAAGAAGAATCCAAACCATAACCACAACTACCTCAATCATCTTCTTCTTCTCCCCCCTTCTCTTCTCCTTCTTCATCATCATCATTGTCATCATCATGACAAGCATCATCGTTTTCTTCATCTTCATCACTGTCGTCATTTTCTTCTTCCTCTTCCGCTCTCTCGAACTTAATCATCGCTATCATCTTCTCTTTGAGAATTTATTATCGTTATTATTATTGTTGTTGCTGTTTTTATTATTACTATTATTGTTATATTTCGTGTTGTCATGATTCATAGCCGAAGGTTCTGTATAGTTTGAAACAAAAATTCTCCTACAATTAAAAATATGATATTACTAGATATCAAACAAACACCACCTCTACTCCTCGATAACTTCTCTATCCATTTCCTGTGTACCGGTTGTTTGTTTGCGATTGATTCAACAACAACCACAACAACAACGTGAAAACAACAACATCCTCCTCACCCTTTTTCTCCTCATCGTCATCAAAAAATAAACTAAACACAAAACAAGTTTTTGAGAATAAAACATTTAAACGATGCAAAATTTAAATGGCCAAACAAGAAAAAAAGCAATTAAGCAGACTATTTCTCCTACAACGACAAAACTGCAATACGACAACATAACAACATCAACAAAAACATCAACAACTACAACAAAAACATCAACAACTACAACGCCAACATAACAACATCAACAAAAACATCAACAACTACAACAAAAACAACATTATTGTCAACATCAACAGCAGCAGCAGCAACAACAACACAACAACAACAACTTAAAGAACAAGAACAAAAAGCAGCCATCCAAGCCAGCCAACTCATAAAGTTTTGCAGAGTTTACTGACAGTTCGGGGCCATAAAGAACCTCACTTTTAAAATCACACTGCGCATGATTACCTAGAAATTTATGACCAGCCGACCACACCACACTATGTGCGTAGGTGCGTGTATATGTGTACGTGTGTGTATGTGTACGTGTGTATGTGTGTACATGCGTATGTTTGTCGGTTAAAACCACATTTTATTTTATAATGTATATATCATAAATTTATGTGCCATATAAAATGTTATATTATATAAAGTATGTTGCATGGTATATGTTACTTGTTACATGTGTTATGTTAACCTGCTTCTTGCTATTTGCAATGAAGTTTGTCTGTATGTTTCTTTAAGTTCAAGATTGTTTATAATTTGTTGAGTTTGCAAATAGATATTTAAATATAAAGATATATATGAAGATAAACTTGTTTCTAGGCAGGCGTGAATGTGCGTGAAGTTTTGTTTAATCTTGTTAAACGCTTTCTCCATTAGTTTTGTAATTTATTCCAATAAATAAACAAATAAATATAAATGTATGTGCAATGTGCGTACAATGAATATTTTAAGGATATACTCACATACATTAAACAATTAAACATATATTGTGTTTACGTATCACGTTTATACAAATTCATATTAATGCAAAAATGACAATCAGCATCAACAAAACGTAAAACCAGAATTGAAGTTACAATGCACTGGTCTCTAGCAGCAGTAGTGATAGAATCTCTCGTAAAATTGTTTGTTTGTATTCGTCAGGTGAGATGAACATGTCTGTGTGTGTGTGTGTGTGTGTGTGAGAGAGAGAGAGAGAGAGAGTGTTTTTTATTTAATTGTAAATTGTAAGTGATGTTATGTAATGTAATGTTACGTAATGTAATGTAATATGATGTTATTTTGTAGAATATGTAATGTTTTAACATTAGGAAAGATATTTGGAATATAATTTGTAGGTGAAAGTACACATTTTAAATAAAAATCATGAATAAAAGGCAGCTAGTGGGCAAGAATAAAATAAGGAAAGAAAGCTTTCATCAGAGGAAGTGGAAAGGAAGTTGGATGACCAGACAGTCCTGAGTCATTTATGGTCCATTATAGAACATCAAAAATTATTTCACATGAGGGTATAGGTATGTGAAAAACTGGTTCATCGACAAAATACGGGTCACCATGTAAACTATACACCATCATATAAAAAAGCAGAAATATCTTGAGAAGTCGTGTGACGCAAATCCAAATATGTCTTGATTCGAAATCAGTCTAAAAGTTTTTCGATTCTGTTCTGGATATCGATTCGACTGAACTTTCGGTAATTTTCAGTACAGATCCGGTTTGAGGCTTAAATTTTATTCACACATTGACACATGTAATGTCATGAAGATTAATTCAATCAGATAGGACCTGTTTATTAGAATGATATCATTCGCAGGATATGATATGACGTGCCGGGCATGAGCTAACTAACCGATTGAACAGAAGCATTCAAAACATTCACAACTCAAGTAAAAATTCGTTAACACGAAAGCCTGAAATGCATGAATATTACGCAACAACATAAACATGATACTATAAACCAGGTAAATCTGGAATGAGAACAAGAATAATAACATCCTAACAACAAAGATCCGAAACAACACATGGAACACAACACGCATGGGAATGACAAAACACATGCACAACAAAACACGGCCATACAAATATAACTACCGCATACGACACACATCTACATATATATTTATTGAACTGCATGCATGCATCCAACATCCATGTATGCA
>NW_008704034.1:630181-647681 GCF_000326865.2 Helobdella robusta
TTTTACCAACTCTTAAAATGATTATCATAAGAGCTGTGATTAAAACGATAAAGATTGTGATTAACATGATAAAGAATGTCATTAAAATGACGATGTAAATCTCAGTCCCTTGTTGCAATCAATAAGAAAAGAGTGCAAATCAATAAAGCCGACAAGTGCTCACATCATAAAGTCACTTTACTCATTTCATTGTCATCATAAAGTCACTTTACTCATTTCATCGTCATAATAAAGTCACTTTACTCATTATTATTTCGTCATCATCTTCATCATCTTCACCATTGCACTCAATTTTTAAAATCCTATTTTTATGATTTGAACTTTTGCAAGGTAGGTGGGTGGTGGTGGAAGGAATATAACAGTTGATGCTATATCCTTTTGAAATAAATACAATTGGCAGTAGTTATGAAAGAAACAAAAAATAATAATTCTTTGCGATTAAGAAGTTTAACATTAAATAAAATTATTCAATGTTAATTAAAAACAACTTAAAAAATTTTTGTTTTTAGTCAAATGCCACTACATCAAACATTGCAAATGTGAAAAACTTGAACGAAATAACAAATTTCAACTTACACAGACCTGGAAATGTTAAAGGATTTTGCGACTCACGATTTTAGTTGAATAATGGCCAGTTTGAACAACAAGTCGCTTCACCAACTGACAAACAACATACGTAACATAACAGGATCAAAATGTTGAGAAACAACTTTAAAAACAACAACGACGACGACAACATGACAACATCAACATCGTCACAAGCAACAACACTATCGAGAACATCACACAACAACAAACAAACACCAAGAATAAGAAACATTGGAACGTAGGAAGAAGCAAACACACGCTAATTAAAAACTGGGCCCTCACCTTCTTTCTGCTGAAATGCGTTAAAATAACATCAGCCAACAAAAGGAAGATATAAAATGAAGGAAAAAAATACAATATTGTCGTAAAAAGATTTTAAATGCGGAAAATGCAATGGAAGCGGTGCGTTCGGAGCTGTGAGAACAAGAATGTACGGAGATCATAAAAAAAACATAACCGTTCAACGATGTTGCAAACACACATACCGAAACACAAATACAATGAATAATACAAATACATCCGTATGCACATGTGTGTGCGTGTGTTTGTGAGTGTATGAAAATTTTAGTCATTGTATACAATCACATGAGCAATTAAGATTCTATAACATGTCAGAGCTTAATCGTTTTAAATATTCATAATGAAGAAACAAAAACATACATAAAGATTGTAATATTAAAGTAGTGACCAACATCATGCCTTGACAAGTTTTATAGAATTATCTCTGAAACTCTTCAACTTCATCTCTAAATACTTCTGATTACTTTACTAAGTTCAGAACGGAACTCAAGACGATCTGTTTGTAAAAAAAAATTTGTTGATGAGCGCTGTTGAACATCGCGGAAATTGCGCTTTGGAAACAAAACTGAATGATTAGTTGATTGAATGAAACAGGCAAATCAAGTCTACGGTTTAATACCAGAGAGTTGCAGTTTTAGAATAATTAAACTCTGCGTTTTATAAACATCGAAAGATGGATGAACAAATAAGAAGCGTTGAAATATTTTTTGTAATGTGCTTGCAAATCATAGAAATATTAATAAAACCAGAAGTGAAATTTTACAAAACCAAGAAAGTTTAATTTACGACTTGGAATGAAATGAGGATGGCTGCTGAACAGCACCTTCAACGCCAACACCATCCAACCAACTGGCTGGTTGCTTGCTGTACGACTCAATGTTCTATAAATATACACGTACGCTAAAGATAGAACACTAAAACTTAACAACACTCAATAAAATATACAAACAGCAGAGCATTATACCGCCAACAGACATAATAGCGGCAAACTAACAAACTTCAAAAACAAACAATGCAACAAACAAGCAAGCTAACAAACATGCATACAAACAAACAAAAAACTAACAAGTGTACATACAAACAAACACGCAAGCATGCATACAAACAAACATGCATACAAACAAACATGCATACAAATATACAGACATACAAACGAGTAAACGACAAGAGAAAATGTAAAAGTACATTTAAAGAAAACCTATAAACTATCCCCAGGATGCATTTGCACCACTGGACCACCATAAAAACACCATGAAACGTCAGCGACTAATAACTTCAGCTCTATTCATTCTCTAATGCTAACTTACCCCCAACTCTCACTCTTCTTCTCTTTCTTTCTCTCCCTCTTCCTCTCTCTCTTTTTATTGTTCTCACTCACTGAATTTCCCAGAACCTAACAATTTTTCCATTTTTATCTTAATATTTTAATTCCTCTTAAAAATTTCCTATTCGTTTCTTTCATTCTTAATGACCTCCAACAAAAGTTAAAAGAACTATCTATCTAATAGATATATATCTAATAATATATATATCTAATAATATCTATCTAGGAAATAGCTATCTAATTCACGAGTTGAATTATTTATTTATTACTTCGTTACAAGTTTATGGAGATGAACGTAAAGTATGGTATAGAATTTTTTTCAAAAATTAAAACGTAGACACTTATCATCATCGTCATCGGTAGCGGCATCATTCCGTCATCGTCATTATTATCATACTCATTCTCATCAACGTCATCATCAACGTCATCATCATTATCATCTTCATCCTATTCATTGTCATCACCATCGTCATCACCATCGTCGTCGTCGTCATCATCGTAAAATATTGCAAACAGTTCACCTAATGACGTTGATCGTGTTAACTTTTAACATCCAGTTATAAATTCTCTTCAATCGCTTTCATTGCTTTGCCTAACGACGTCACTAAAACTTTCATCGTTGTCGTCGTTGTCATCACTACTGCCTTCGTCTTCCTTATCATTCTCATCATTCTTAATAAGCGCATGAACATCACTTTTATCATCATTTGTTATCCTGCATGTTGTCATCATCACCACCATCTTCATCATATATTAGCATCCTCCTCCTCCTCACCATCACCATCATCATCATCATGATCAATACCACATCATGATCAACAAGATCATCAACATCATCATCATCATTATGATCATCACCACCACCACGATCAACAAGATCATCACCATCACCATCATCATAACCACCACCATCATCATGATCGTAGTGATGTTAACGTATGCACGTCACCATGGTAACAACGTTGGTAGCGTGGCCCCTATTCAGTGTATGTCGCAATAAACATCTCGTTCTCGTTGATTGAATCGTTCTTTATTACACCGGCCTATCGCTCTGAATCACGCACATCTCATCAGATCACACACGCACATCCCAACTCGCACCACGCACATCTCATCAGATCACACACGCACACCTCAACTCGCACGCTCATTCAACAAACGTTCAATCCCACTTCAATACACGCACATAAATACGCACGCTTGCGAGCGCACATACACACACACACATGTTGTAAATTTTAGTGCGCAGACTTAGCAGAGGTCACAACAATGAGCATAGAAAGCACGAAAGCAAACACTTGAACAAATAAACAAACAGACTAACATTCAGGCTTAGCACATTTCCAGAGGCACAAGTGTAGCAGTGCCAGATACGCATAAAAGTTACACACGTGCATACCTTTTGTACGCACGTGTACGGACAGCACATACGCGCACTCTGTCATTTTTCAGCATCATCCGACAAGTCTGTAATTGGCACTTAGCACTATCACAATATACATTCCCATACATGACCGCACTGTATACCACATATGTCACACCAACTAAATAGCACCCAACAATAAGACATTCAGACATCTACATGTTCCTTCATGCATATGTGTCGTTTCTATAATTAACGGAGATCATGTAGGAGAAAATTATGAAAACCATCAAACAAACGTTCGATTATACACTAATAAGGTTTTGTCAAGGAATGTTCACACGGACAACAGTTGGCGTCTGCCATGTCATGAACAAATTGTGTGTACTTCGTGAAACTGACGAAGTTTTTATTTGCAAAAATGGTAGTGGAAGACTTTGGATGATGACCTATCGTAGAAACCTCGTTCAAACAACCAGACCAACAGATTCAATCAAACAATGATCAGTACCAAATATAAATATCAATGTGATAAATTACAATTCAAATAGTTAATTAATTAATTAATTAATCAGTTTAAATAATTAATTAATTTGATGAACCGATTAAATTAAAATAATTTTTGAGTTGAAATTATCGAAAATAAGAATGTAAAGGACTAACTAAATTTGCTGGTGATTGATTTAATAATAATAAAGTAATTGTAAAATTTAAAAAATAATATTTTAATTAACGACGAAATGATTAAAACAATTATAACCACTGGTATTCACCGTCATAGTATCATCACCAACGTCAACAACATGACAAAATATCATCACATCATCATCTTCATCGTCGTTGTCGTCATCACAGCATTACCATCATCATGGTCATCATCATTGATGTCATCAACATCATCATCATCGTCGTCATCATAGCGTTATCATCCTCCTCATCATCGTCGTCATAACATCATCATCATCGTCGTCATCATCGTCATTATCGTCATCATCATCAGGAGGATGATAGCACCTCCAGCACCATAGATCTTCAATTTAGTGACAAGCAAATACCTGTTTTTGGCGGGAACAAGCTCTTGAATTTAATTTACGTCTGCTGCATCTTTTCGTCAAATGCAGCCACACACACACACACACACACACACCACACACACACACACACACACACAAGCACACATACACACACGCAGACGCACACACACACACGCATATACAACCACAGACGAAAGCACATATGCATTGATGCTTACAAGCCCCAACACACTAACGCACACATATGCACAATACAATTCAATTCATTGAATTAGAATACAGTACAATACAAGATAAACAATTACATTACAATACAATACAAAATATACAATTACAATACAATACAATATTTTTATTATATACACATGAAACCTACTGACGCTGACGTTAAACACAAATTAAAATACCAAACAATACATCGATACAATACAAAACAACACAGGCATATTAACGTATAGTTAGGATGAAAAATATTTTAAATATTTTAATTCTATCTGTATAAAACAGCATGCTATGTTGAGATAATTATTTTAACAGTTTACACAAGCAAAACTAACTTCAATTTAAAAAAATGCAAAATTTAACATCAGTAGCCAAAGTGAGCTGACGTAAAAATTTTCATATTTTAATATGACGGAGTTGTTCATAAATGTTAATGAATCTGTACTATCATTATTAAAAACAAAATAATCACTATCGTTATTGGAATCTAATGATATAAATTTAATGCTACACAATCATCATTATCATCAGCATCGTCGTCATCATCATCACCATCTTCATCACCACCATCATCTTCATCACCATCATCAACAGCAGTAGTAGTAGCAACATCATCATTATTCATCTTCATCACCTGGACTCAAACAACTTGCCAATTTATCTTTCGCGGGCCGCCATTAACAAGACGATCATCGCCATCATCACCATCACCGTCATCAACATCACCATCCTCATCGTCATCATTATTAACGCAATCATTATTATCGTCATCACCATCATCATCCAGCCGCATGAATTCATCAATGTCAACGTTGTCCTCCTCATTCTCATTTTCGTCATCGTCATTATCGTTGTATATATATATATATATATATAAGGAGGGAGAGAAAGAGAGAGAGAGAGAGAGAAAGAAAGAGAGAGAAAGAGAAAGAGAGAGAAAGAGAGTGAGAGAGAGTATGATAAAATTTGAAAAAATACTTATTATATGAATTTATGTGTTTCTATAAAGAATAAAAATCTAAGTTTACTATATACATAATAAATATATATACATATATATATATATATGTATATATATATATATATATATATATATGTATATGTATATATATATATATATATCTTCAGGAATTCATCAATGTCAGCTTTCTCCATGGAACATAACTCATTGGAACCCTTGACATGCCTTAAAGTGTATGTGAGCGTGTGTGTGTGTGTGTGTGAGTGTGTGTGTGTGCGTGTTTGTGAGCGTGTGCGTGCATGTGTGTTGGACGAACATCTAATTAAAATAAAATGAAAACAACACATGAACATAAGCACAAACGATAATGAACACATCCATGTAAATATATGTATGTATATATATGCGTGATTAAACACACAAACATACATAAATTAAAAAACACCGTATATACATTAACAAACACACACACACACACAGGTATAAACAAAAAAACAAATGAGCGAACGAACGAACAAACAAACGAAAGAACGAACAAACAAAACGTAAACACGAATAAACTGATGTAGAACGCAAATGCATGCAATAATGCAAACTGAAATGCAGAAAAAAATCTCAAACATTAAATCACATCTACGTCAACTATTGCCAAGCGAAGCATGTATAAATATGAATACATACAAACATATATACATACATACATACATACATACATACATACATACATACATACAAACATACAAGCATGCATACATACATACATTCACATATGTACAATGATACATTCTATATTTGTATACAATATATATCATGGCCATATATATATATATATATATATATATATATATATATATATATATATATATATATATATATGATCATAAATATGACTTATGCATTAAATAAAGATGATATATGAGACGATAGATACGTGTAATTACATTGTATATTATCTTATTTTTGTTGTATACCCGTATAGAATGAATACAATATATTGGCATACATCTTTTATATACAAAACGTAAATACAAATAAAATAATTGTATAAATATTTGTCATATATCAGTACAAAGGTTTTAAAAATATAAGAATTTTTTATTTATATTTATTTAAATGCATGTGCATACAGATCAAACAAAACCGGAAGTCACACACACACACCACATATACACACACACACATAAACAAACACATACACACAAAATATTACACATTCTCAATACATTTTACTCTAATCAGTCTGTCATTTGATCAATGCGCCAAAGAAACAAAAATGACATAAGACTTCCTCTTTGCACATTAGTACAACTGGGGGTTTGATCTAAAGTATCACAAAACATACTTTATATAAATATATATATATATTTTACTTGGAAGACTTGATCAGGAATCGAAGCCGGTAACTTAGGAACCGAAATGAAAATAATAACGCACGCTTGAGTCAGCACCGCAGGAAGACAATAAATACAATTCTTACAAGTCAAATGCCAGCAATCATCATCATTATTTGAGTGGGAACAGTGGTCAGTGATTATCTATCGCAATGCATGGATGGAGAGATATCATTTAATTCATACCGGACTATAAATTACAAATTGTTGAAAAGATAATATGGTGGAAATTTAATAATGATATGATGATGAGAGAGAAATGCTGACGATAATGACGATGGTGAGTATGCTGGTAACAATGATGATGTTAATGATAACGGTGATGACCATAATAACAGGGTAAAGGACTAGTATTAATGATGATGATGATGATGGTGGCGATGATGATGGTGCTGATGGTGATGATAATGATGATAAAGGCAGTGCTGATAACGATGACGTTTAGTGGTTGACATTGATGAAAATTTATAAACGCTGATGAGAATGATGAGAATGTTCTGTCGTCGATGCTATGAAAGATGCATGAGTCATCTATCATCCCTCATCATCATCCTTCTCCTCATCCTCCTCAGCATCTTCTTCCTCCTCTTCCTCATCATTTATCATCTTCATCATCATTTACTCTTCTTCTTCTTCAATCATCGCCATCATCAACGCCAACTGACTTTTTACATCACCTTCATCATTCCTCATGTTCAAACTTTCTTCTAAATCCTCTTGTAGATTTTCTATATATTATCACCAATACCCAAATCATCATGGTGAATATCATTCGGATCAGCAATTTCTTAACTATCATCTTCATCTCTTCACCTCCACCTAAATCTTCTCATTACTCCAATCATAATCGCAGTAATGCTGACATCCTAGCTTTCATCATTTTCTAATCACCAAACTCATGGCTCGTTTTCGTTATCGTAATTATCATCATCATTGTAAAAATCCTCTTAATCACTGTCAAACCATCATCAGCAAACCACCATCACCATCATCATCAGCGTCATGATCATCGCCACCACCACCACCACCACCACCACCACCACCACCACCACCACCACCACCACCACCACCACCACCACCACAACCACCACCACCATCATCATCATCATCATAGCATCATTACCGTGACAATCACTATCCTCGCCGCCGACATCGCCTCATTAATCACTTATTTTATATCATTAATAATTTTATGCCGCTATCATTCATTCCCCTCTATTTTTATCACTTTCTCTCTCAATTCACTCACTCTCTTTCAACTCTTTTTATTCGTTCCCTCACGATATTTATCTCTTTCTTTTTTTTCTTTCACTCACTCGTATTTCATTCTCTCAGTTTATTAACAACTCAATGGTAACATCAAAAACATCGAATCTTTGCAAGGGAGGATGGACGGAGAAATGGAAGAATGAATAAGATGAAGGAATGAATGAATGGACAAATGAATGGACAAATGAATGAATGAATGAATGAATGAATGAATGAATGAATGGACGAATAAATGAATGAATGAATGGACGAATAAATGAATGAATGAATGGACGAATGAATGAATGAATGAATGAATGAATGAATGAATGAATGAATGAATAAATGAATGAATGAATGAATGAATGAATGGTTAGANCAACGAATAAATTAATATAAAAAAAGATGAACATAGATGGATGGTTGAATAAAAGGATTCATAGACCGACCAAAAAATGGATGGATGGATTGATATGTTGTTAAATAAAAAAAATGAAGGCAAAAAAGATAAACTGACGATTTATAGATAGATGAATAAATGAATGAATGAGCGAATGTATAAAGAAATAAATTGATGAATGGGTGAATGAAAGAATTGAATGGATAGAAAATGGATAAGTAGACCATTGCGGTTGGATAGAAGTTGACTCGTTGAACTCACGGAATGATTGATTGATTACTATTCAAAAATTCATTCATTTATCATTATTAGGTGATAATTTATTAATATTTTATTATGTGATCATTTTATTTTTCGGCTGTTGTAGGTGATGGCATGACGGTTGTTTTGTTAACAAAGCTGCAATGTCATTTAAAACGATGACGTCATAATCGTAATGATGACGACGATAATGTAAGTACGGAAATACTAATGATGAAGATGACCTCAGTATAGATCATGATAGTGTTGATGATAATAAGTTATGCGAATGATGATTTAACATTCCAAGGTTGACGATGATAATGATGATGCTTCCGCTGATGATGGTTCATTTGACAAGGATGATGACGATGGTGATGATAATGATGATGACGACAACCATGACGATAACGAAGATCAACCTTTATAAAACGTTCATAGTGATAAATTTTTTTTTTTACGTAGAATAACGAATAAATGATAGCACGATAAAATAAAATTAAAGATAGCAATGATAGAAAAAATTTTGAAATAAAATAAATGCCTTCTGGAGTTTGAAAAAATTAAATAAATATATAACCCCTGGTCTATGAAACTTAACAACTACAACAACGGGTTAATAAGCAAAATAGAGATGTTCTTATTAATTTCAATGTGAAGTTGAAAGAACACTGAAAATAATGATAGAACGGTGATTTCATTAAAGGTGATAACTTGCATTGATGATAATTTTATAGCGATTAGCATGATGAAAAAGTGATGAACGTTAAATATAGTAATAATGATGATGATGATTTTATCAGAAAGACAAATTCACCAATGCAGCAGTGATGATGAAACTAAGACATTGTTTGGAATGAATTTTTTTCATTTCCATGTTTCAAGTAAAAAAAATAATTAACGATCGCAAATTTTATTTCATCCACTTTTTATAAACTAACTTATGAACGCAAAAAAATCTGATTTGGACACATTTCGATGTTTTGACGCTAATATGACGTATTTATGACATCATGTCAGAGATTACATCAACTTTAAAGTAATTTCATCACACCAACTTATGCTGTCAACGTTAATTAATCGTTTGACCTTTTCAAAACATGAATTCTTCAAGCGATTCGATTAATATTTTGATATATATTTTGAAAATGAATGATAATTTATGCCAATAAAAAAAATGAAATGACACTCATCATATGTCCAGGCATTTCACAAGCTAACCCTAACTCTAACTTGGCGGGTTCTCTCCATCAAAACTAACAAATATATTGAACCAGTAAGTATCTCGAGAGTTTTTAAATAAAAATAATACTTCAACGTTTAATAAAGCAAATGATGCAACGGCAAACTGCCTGAATAACATTTAAAATGTTTTTAACAAGTTCGTGTGATGCCATTCTGAATAATGAAAATGTTTAATGTCACCCTCAGTTCAACAACAAAATTTGAATGGCATGCAAGACAAAAAAAGCGACAACCATCAATATTATGTTTAACAAGCACAGAACCTCGATGAAAAATCAACCAAAAGTATTAACTCAAACAACAACTAAATAACAACAACAAACAATTACAACAATAAACAACAATAAGAATTGAAATAACACAAAGTTCTGCTGTAGCTTGTTTAAATAATGCAAGTTTATTACGAAGAGAAACATCCATCAAGAATAGACTGGGCGAAATAGCGCGCCAATAAAACAAAAAAAAACATGGCCGACCTCGGAGAGATATTCGCCTGAATGGAATCTGCAATTTATTCGGTCCCGCGCAGGACATAAAGCAGTCCGACTCGACAAGTTCTTGACAATGGCGTTCTGCGCTATTCCGCACAAGTTGGAGTTTGCTTCATGAGAGGGTTGCTCGCATTATTTGAATGTTGCGTGTGCGTATGCGTACCTCTACGCCTTCGTTGTGCGTGTATCCGTGATCGTGCGTCTGCCAGGTTCCTTTCTTGCGTGCGTGCGTTCAACGTAGGTTGATTTTTATGAATGCACAAATTCATGAGCATTTGAAGTTATTGCTGTTAACCGGTTGATATGCTCTCGAATGTGGTGTGCAGATCAAAATGCGTGCCTGTGTGCGTGCGTGCGTGTGTGCGTGTACACAGTTAAGAACATATAAACGTGGTCATGGTTGTTTTAACAGGGTGCGTGATATTTAAAATATAAAACAAATTAGCTATTGAAATGTTATTAATACATAAAAAAATCGTTTCGCTAATAAAAAATTATCAAACGAAACTTCGTCAGGGTAAAACTTAAAACGAAAAAAAACTCTCCATGTATGCATGTATCTAATAAAAAAAATGTATATATATATATGTGTGTGTGTGTGTGTATGCTCGTGTAACTGCGTGTGCGTGTTAAGTGAGATAGCGAGTAGATGGGTAAAGGAAGAAGAGTAGAGAGTTAAGCAATAGTGAATGTTATGACTTTAATTTACTATTCACCAGCGAGTCATAGGACCAGCAATTTAACGTGCATAAAAGATGCATTGCAAACTCAACTAAATATACTAGGATGTCATCATGTGATGATGTCATATGATGACGTCGTGTGATGGCATTTCACGTGACGTCATGTTATGTGGTGATGTGATGTGACGTGAGATCCTGCTATGTCATGTTACGTGATGTTGCATAATATGATGCTTGAGATGCTATGAAACGTTTGCGGCGTTAAGTAACATGATGTTATTATGACGTCATTTCATATGATGATGAAACGTGATGTAATCCGATGCTTGTGATGTGAGTTGATGTACTGTCATTTAATGTCGTGAGATGTTATTTTTGGATATAAGCACGTTTGAACGTGCGTATGTGTAGTTGTGCATGTGCGTGTGTGCTTGCTTGTGTGCGTACATGCGTGGATGTTTTTTGTATGCATGCTAGTTGCTTGCAATCATAAACTTAATTCGTTCCAGCGTTCGACGCGGCAAGGAAATAATGGATGGAAGGTTTTTTTGGAAATGAAACTCACTGAAAAGCCGGCATACATTGGCATTTAAAATTTAAATTTTTTACATAAATAAAAAGCCCTGATGAAAAAATAATAACATCAATAGTAGCAAGAATAACGGATTGAGAAATAACAAAAATAATAACATATAGCAATCTTTCTTCCGCGATTCTGAAAACCGTAAAAGCGCATGGGCAAATACCAAGGTGAGTTTTGCAAAAACAAAGAGAGAAAAAAATTATATAAAAGTGTATTATTTAATAAAGAAACAGTGTATTAATGTGTATTTTATTGTAATATTTGTGTTTGCCTTTGTACTAAAGCGTATTTTTTGCGATGTAGTGTTTTTTGTATTGGCATATCAAACAGTTAACTCTCTAAACGTAGTTGTAATATAACTAATCGGTAAATGAAAGTAAAATTAGTTGGAAATTAAATAAAGAGGAGAAAATTGAGTAGAAAAAAGCAATATAAAACTAAAAAAAAGACAAAAATAAAAAATGACACCTACGCAGTCAACTTGAATGTGTGCTACGATGTTTAAATCGAGGAGATGAAATAATTTTTATTGATAAGACAAAACAATGATAACAAAAAAAAAAACAATAACAAATGAAACAACAACAAACGATATTTATCAAACCAATTTGGACTCAACAAGTGGGCAAACAGTTCTACTCTCTTTTCTTCAATTTCTCACTTCCATCTACCTCTACCTCTCTCTCTTTCTCTCCCTCTCTCTCTCTCTCTCTCTATCTCTTTCTCTCTACAACAAGTTCAAACCAACAATCATCCAACATCAAAAAAGCTCTCCAAAATCTGCTTAATGCAAAACAAACACACATGCACACAAAGCACATAAAAACGCATACAAACAAAGGCATACATCACCTACAAAAATGTTTATACACATTAACATGCTTACACACACATATATACATACATACATACCTACACACACACAAACCACACACACACAAACAAACATACATACATACATACATACATACATACATACATACAAACATACAAACTCACACACAAACATACACACACGTGCACAAGTTGCGGCTCTTGCGAGAGAAACTCTAGCGTGCATATTAATAGCGCCAGGCAAATGAAACAACAGCGCAGTCAGGCAGACGCATAAACATGCTTTACGTGCGCGTCGAGAGCCACGAAAAGTGGCGAAATCGAGACACCAAGGTATAATCGCGCGTCATACGATGACGTCATATTTTAATATTCAAAATGCAGATTTCTTATCAGGATGTCTTCTGTCGCTTGCGCTCCTTATTGATTTACTATCATTCAAAAGTTGTGAGAATATTTTAAATATTATACGGGCTAAAGAATGGGAAGGAAGTTTTTAAACTTTTGATTAAATAACTTTTTGAAAATAAATAAAGACGAAGAAATAAAATTAACTTTACCAGTTGTGGTTAACCATTTATGAAAACGTTTTGGAAATATCAATGAATATTTAAAATATTGATTGCTTAAAATTTTAAATTACTTAAAAATATTCAACAGGTTATATAATTACCATGGATGGCGACAAATTAAATCGCACAGGCTGTTTGTCATCATCACGTGTGAGGTTAAAACTTCGAGGTCAACGTCCTTAAACATTACCACTGAAACTGGAAAGAAGCAACTGCTCTTTGCGTCAAAAAACAAACTCCCAGCGTCAAATGTGTGGCGCGCAATAACGCAGATAATGACTCACATAAACACAACCTGAAATAAAAACCCACGAAGTTGTGCAACAGCGAAAATGAAGATGAACCATCACAGCAACCCAATCTAGGAAACAACCAAACAAAATTATTCAAAGCGGCAACAAAAACACAAACAAACACAACAACACAGAGAAATACTCAGGAATAGAGACAGGCACACAGGCACATGTTGTCCATTTTCGATAGTCCAACGAAGAGCCTTTATTCTTGTTTAAACGCACACGAGTGTGAAATTATTTACGCTGAAAAACATCGTCTGTTTCTTTTTATGCTTCTCCTTCGCTTCTAAGCTTTTTTATTACCTCATACGTTTGCTGGCGCACACACCACACACATACATGTTCACATACATGTTCACATACATGTTCACGTACATGTTCACGTACACGTTCAAATACATGTTCACCAACATGCTTATAAGTATAAAAATGTTTGCAAATGCACATGGATATGTTATTAAATATAAGATAGGTTGCAAACAACATTTGTTGTATCTGACACCAAAACATACGTATACGCATTAAATTATATTGGTTTTTATATGAGGATCTATGTTTAAATGTGAACATAAAAGTGCTCATCTAAATTTGATCATTTGAATAATTGTCAAAAAAGTATTTGTTTGGGAGGCTAAATCGTGTAGTGTGTGTAGTGTAGTGGTTAAGACGCCTGGCTTTGCAGTTACAGTGACCGGGTTTGAATACAAAAAGATCCCCGCCTAACACATCTATTCACAGACGCTTTGAACTTAACATAAACCTTTAATTGTTATCAAGTTTTCATCATCTAAGCCGGGTCATCATCGTCATTATGTTCATGGTCATCATTTTCATCGTCCTCCTCATGATTACGTACATTCATCTGTAGAGCGATGCCATAGTCTATAGTACATTCAACATTGTTGAGTGGGTGTTGCATTTTATAAAACATGAAACAGACGTGTGGCTGGCATGTGGCTTGTTCAGATACAAATAATGATTGCAAACGTTTCCAATACATACTGAAGGGCTTGTTTCAATTTATCAAACAAATTTAATTTATAAAATTACGTAGCAAAGTAGTATAATTTTTGCTCCAAGGAACAAATGTTAACTTATAACTACGCTCATATCAACTTCACATGCTGGTATGTTTGTTTCTATAGTTCGAATCTTATAATCCATTTTCCATAGCATTGCATTGTCTGATTGAACTGAAATTTTTTTTACTGACTCATTTCCGATGACAATGCGTAAATTTATTAACAGACTTTCAATTAAATTATTACTATATTACTCACTCGCGAGTTCGTGTCGGAGATATATGAACAAATGAATGAATGTACCAACAATTGAATGAATTATTAAATGAATGAATGAATGCTTCAAAATGAATCAATTAAATGTTGTATGAGTGAATGTGTATGTGCATGCATGGATTGAGTAAATGTATGAATTGTTATTTGAATCAATTTTTGGACTGAATGAATTTATACGAATGAATGAATGCAAAAACCGAATGAATGAACGAATAAAATAATAAATCGATAAATGAATGAATGAATGAATGAGTGAATGAATAAATGAGTGAATGAATGAGTGAATGAGTGAACGAACGAATGAATGAATGAGTGAACGAACGAATGAATAAATGAATGAATGAACGGATGGATGTATGAATAGATGAATGTCTAAATGGAAACTCAACGTCTCTTTATCTCATTTCAAATAAAACATGATACCACAAATACATACACATATACGCCAGTACAAATGACGATACACACATACATATAGAACATAAACTGACACAAATATAGGTTAATACATACGTAATAAATACGCACCTACATACAGAACACATACACAAGCACATAATTAAATACATACATATACATTATGTATACATAAACATTCATACTTCCGTACATTCACGTACACGCATAAACGTACACACACACGCACACACACACACACACAGAAAAAGAGAGATACATAAACACACACAGAGATACACACACAGACATACATTGCATGAACTGTGTGCATTCAAATAATACAGCAGCGTCATAAATAAGAAAGTTTTTTTGTTATATGGAAGTTTTTATTTGCTGCCATTCAGAAATGATGATGTCTGGAATGGAAATACCATTGACGGTAGGGCTGTGTAATGTGATGGCATCAAGGAACTTGCAGATGATGATGCTTCGTTGCTCTTTAGTCCTTGGACTTCGTTATTATTATCATCAATCATCATTATTATTATTATCATTATTGATATTATTATCGTTATTGTCGTTGTTGTAATGATATTTTTGAATTTTAATTATGTTCCCTTCCCTTTTTTCGCTTCTTTAAATTATTTTTTTTGCAAACGTAGAGAACATAAAACTTAATTGTAGCAAAAACTACATCAACATAAACTTAAGAATTAAAAAAAGTGGAGGAAGTAAAAAAATATTTAGCGACAAGAACGAAAACAAAAGCAGCAGCAGCAGCAGTTGAAATGAAGAAGCAACAAAACAATGAGGGGAGAGCGAGAAGAAGAGCAATAATAAGAACATCAGTATCTTTAGAGAATCGTAAATCGTTTGTAGGCTTAACATTTGCATGCAAACACAACATTGAACACAATGCTAAACTCCAATGAAGTAAGCAATCTATATCGCTGCAAGACGTAAAATATAATATCCATAATCATCTCGATGACTGCTTCCACGGCGATGATGACATGGGTGATGACGACGATGATGATGACGATGACGACGACGATGATGACGACGACGATGATGATGACGATAGTTGAGGTGATGATAATAAAAATTATGATGTCACGTGACTACGATTTATGATGATGACGACGGTAATGAAAAATCCGATGTCGGTTTCAACAATCATGATGACGAGTGTGACGACGACGATGATGTCATACATCATGATGAAGATTATTATGATGATAGCGAAGGCAACAGTGGCAATTTATAAAACGACGATGATGATTTAGATGATGATAATCATGATGATAGGAATTGTAAAAAATAGCGAAGGTGAATAAAAATACACTATAATAATCATATCATAATAATATGGATAATTAAAAAAAAATAACACCAACATGATGACAAGTGATGATGGTGGTGATAATAATGATGACGGTGATGTTAAAACAAGAAGAATAAAACTGAAAATGGTTATTTCAATGAATGAATTTACGACAGCAGACTTAATTCAATTTCTAAGTTTTCTTCTCCCATCGCACTAATTTAAGGAAACAAAATTAAAGAGTGCCGCAATTTCTGCAAATATTTAGGCCTAATTTGAAAGTTTTAAACAACCTTACCACGCGAACAAAACTTTTTGAATCTGAATTGAATTGGACATGGTCATTTTTGACCAATTTTCATTTTCCCGCTACTTACGACAACAACAAACGAAATTGCAAACAGTAGTTATTTAACATCAGCAACTTAGCACGAAACGTTAATATGTTGTCATTTGATCTACGAAGCAGAAAAGTAAAATGACATGTTACTGAAAAACGAGCATACACAAGACCAGATATTTCTACTGCATTCACAGCCGTCAAAACTTGATGTCACCGACGCCAAAAACAGCACCAACAGCTTCAACGTCAACAACGCCATAATGGATGAATGCACGAAGGGATCAACAGGTTAAATGAATGAATGGATAGGTGAATGATTAGATAAACGAATGGATGGATAGATGAATGATTAGATAAACGA
>NW_008704034.1:652681-706254 GCF_000326865.2 Helobdella robusta
AAAAAAACCCGGAATTTATGCGGTAATAACAAAAGCGAATAAACTTAAAAATATTTGAAATTTTTATATATTAAAATAAAATTATATATATATATATACATATATATATATATGTGTGAAAGTGTGTGTTTGTGTGTGTGAGTGTGTCTCTGTGTGTGTATGCGCATTTCATCATCAAGAGTATTGAAGATGAATGAATATTAATGTGAAAAATGTGATCCAATGATTGTCTCTGTGATAAGTTTATGACATGATTGCCTATAGGACTTTTACATTTGTCATCAAGACAACCATCATCATTATCATTTATTATTATTATTATTATTATCACCATCATCATCGTCATCGGCATCATCATCATAATAAATTATCACGTGATCACCATCTTCGGCATCATCACACATGTCACAACATTCACAGCACGAAGATTATCTTAATTGTCTGCCTTATCAAACAAAGAAAGAAATATGAAAAAGTGAGAAAAAGAAGGAGAGAGAGATAGATAGAGATAGAGAAAAAGAAAAAGAGAGGGAGAGAGAGATGTAAAAGTAGTGGGAATAAAACAATAGAGCGTAAAAGAAAGTTAAGAAATTATGAGAGGAAAGAAATAAAAAAGAGAGAAAAAGATAGATAAGGAAAAGAATTTTCGCGCCCCACCTAAAGAAAAAAAAGAAGAGTCGTCAAGTTGCATGATGTAGCGCTTTGCATTCACGCAAACGCAACCCCAGGGACCGGCCATTACGCTGCGAAACGAGTGGCAAACGTCAGAAAATACGCCGATACTTAACGCAATGACGATAACCGCCTGGTGTTATATGCGTTGCTACTGCTGCTGATGATGATGGTGATAATATCATTGTGGTGATTATGATGATGGTGAAAGAACGTGTGGTGATGATATTATTGTGATTATGATATGATAATGATGAAAAGACGTGTGGTGGTGGTATCATCGTGATGATTATGGCAATGATGAAAGGACGTGTGATGTCATCACGGTGTGGGAAGTAGGTAGGCTGATGATATTAATGATAATGCAACGTGAAAATAACCAAGTGGTGATGTTGTTGGTGTAATCATATAAGACGTGATAAATTATAACATCAAAGACGTCCATGTAATTATGGTAATAACAACGCCGATGATGTAATTGATGTAATTAACGGAGTAATTAATGATGACATCACTAACGATGATGTTGCTGATGTAATTGATGATGATGGCCGGGGTAGTTACGACAACATCAAACATCGTAATGCAGACATTAATGACGTTAATGTGATGCTGGCATTAATTGTGTTAACGTAGTGATGACATTAATGACGTTAATGTAATGATAATATTAGTGATGTTGGTGTAATGATAATATTAGTGATGTTGGTGTAATGATAACATTAATGATGTCAGCAACAGCAGAAACCTGATAACAACAAAACGAAGGTATCACTAACAACAGTGGCAGTGTTGAATTCGATTATATTGACACTAGTGATAAAGTTAATCAATCATAGTGTATAATTTAATCATCATTATCAAAGTAGTGATAACTTTAAATGTGATGATGTTAGTATTATCTTGTATACTGAACATGACACTTTGATAATAGTGATAAAGATGAATAATGATGATGAAGATGAAGAATATGATGATGTGATATAGAGGTAGTTATCAAATAACTGAAATAATGATAACAAAAGATGGGGAAAAAGATGATTACAAGAAAGTTGTAGTTTACATGATGTTGTAGTTTGGGATTTTTATGACGTTGTAGTTGTTAATGATGATAACGATGTGGGCATGCAAACATGAATGGAATTGTTCCTAACGAGCTAGTAAAAAACTAGGAAATGAGATATCAGAAAGCTCTAGAAGGATAGTTAGTATTGTAACTTTTAAAAGATTTGACGGTAGCCTTGTTTCAGACAAGAAAGATCTGTTCGAAAAAAACTGCAACCAGTAAGCGAGGACTTTCGGCATGTTTGAAAGGATGTTGTGGACGTGGCGGGGGATTAGTAGGTTGACTGGAAACGGACATGATCAGCTAGGTGGTGGATATTTTGTTGAGTAGTTTTGAACTGAGCAGTTGGAAAGGAAAAATGTTATGTAATTTGCAAGTAGCTACTATGTAACAGTTTCTACTGTTTCTTTCCAATACATCGTTCATGTGTTAACGAAAGTAATAGATAAGAAATATAACTTCAACAATTTAGGATGATAATGGAAACTTTTGGAAAGAGTTTAAACATTTTTATAAATCAATTGAACGACAAATTAGGCAAATAACGAACAAATGTAACAATAATCTTTTTAAAAGTAATAACGGAGGTAATAATACCAACCAATCTCAGTGATGATAACAACAAAGGCAACAAAAACCACCACAACAAAAACAACAACAAAACAAAAGAACAACAATGATAACAACAAATGAAACAACAACAACAACAATTACAACAACATACACGGCATGGTGACAATTATACAGTTGAAAAAGTTGTCATTAGCAGCACTCATGGATATGTTGCTAGATGTACAGGCGCACCGCGGAGGAACGAGCAAACAGTCTCGTATCGAATGACAGAACAATTAGCGTAAATAAATATTCGAACCTTTAATGACGCAAACGAATCTCGCCGTAAGAATGGCGACGAATGTGACGTCATTTGAGGTAATATGACGTCACCGTAACTACGAATGATAATGAATGATTCGTCGTATGGAGTCATAATCAGCAGGCAAGGCGCGGATAGGGTGAAGTTATAAGTAACGGTGATGTTCCAATAAAGGTTGTAATGATAATGGCGATGATGCATCTTTTTATTATCATTTTATCGTTAATGACGTCACTGTGGGCGTGATAAAAATGCATTTGTTCATACGAATATCGAACAATTAGGCAATTTTTATTAGGCAGTAAAATGGAATATATAAAAATTGCAAGCATTCATGATGGCGAAAGTGTAACGAGGGTGATAGCAATAAAACCTGAAAAGGAACAAAAGATTCGCTCGAAATATATGCTACATGATTGGATAGCCATTTTTAATTCCCCCCCCCCCCTCTCTTTCTCATTTCAAAAAACTTTTCTTTCCTTTTCTCTTTCTCACTCACACTTTCATAATTTTGTTTCTTTTCTTTTTCGGACGTGGCTATTAGAAAAACCAAAAAATGCGTTGCACACGACAGCAGAAACAAAACTTTGCATACAGATAACATACACATACCTAACATATCTAATATGCACACACACTCACACATGTACGTTCAAATATACATACACACAAAACGCACACACACGTACATTCAGATATACATACACAACACGCACATACACACAACATACATTCAAATCTGCATATACACAACATGCACACACACACATACTTTCAAATATACATACACACAACGTACGTGCAACATTTTAAGAACAAGCATAAGAACGTTAATAATGAAATATATTACCTGCAGATGTACGCATGAAGAAGCGATGGAAGCGGCGGAGGGAGCAACAAACGACAGTCGTGTCCCCTATAATACTAAATTTCGCCACTGGCTGTGTAGTGCGTGCGCGTTCACGCGGTCTATGTGTTGCTGATACGGAGACAACTGAATAAGAAAGCATCAATTGAGATTTGCCATGCATGCATGCATCTCTGCTCGTTTGCTTGCTTCCATGTGTTGTGTGGTGTGATGCGATGTAATGGCCAGTTGGTGAATTAATCATATGTATGACACACACACACACCATGTATATATGATGGTTTAAAGAGCATGGAGATAAATTCCTATGTGAGTGGATATACGAAAGATGGATGAATATTCAGTAAGCGGGAATTCGATAAGATGGATGGATAACAAATAGAGATATCAAAGATAGAAGGATACACACAACAAATAAATAGATATTTATAGTTGTTAGATGAGTGATGAATGGCATATGACGGATGAATGAATGCGTTCATTACGCACGAATAGACGATTAGATAAAGCAGTAAATAGATGCAGAGTCAAGTGCATAGAAAAATATCTGATAGGAAAGAATGGATAAATAAGCGCTCGAGTTTTTCATTTTTGACACTTTCCCATCTATAAGCGAGCCTCTTTTACAAATGGTCAATACATTTATACATACGTACATACACATCAATATATGTATTAGGTATACATATTTAGTTATATACTATACACATAATTTCTAGTTACTTTGTATGCATACACAATGTAGATAGAATGAACTAACATATAAATATTTTCAGATTTGTAAGAATAAAGTAACATTCTTAACAAATTATCATTCTAATACACAAATTATTTAGTAATTGTAAAATGCCACCTGCTGATTCTCGTAAGAATAATAGAAACAAAACTCAGAGCAGTGCAACACCGATATGTTGACGACACAAGAGCAGGTAATCAGAGCAGATTAATGGACGATGATAAATGATTTTTTCTGCTGTGACTATTGATGAGAAATTGAATTATCACGCTACTCAGCTCGAAGTTTGCGCCCTGAAGAACGTCATTTGCTCGATGTCAAGTCGGCCGATCAGGACTGCCTCTGATGGATGTGCATGTGCATTGATGAAGTGTGGGCATAAATCAGTTCGCAACAATCTCAACAAATTTCTTCGTCAGCTTGACTGGTTAAACGAACGGGACCGGGCGACAGACTTGCGAGAAAGAGTTGGCGAAATATATTTTGTTGCGACCATCAACGTTCAAAGTACATCTTTACAAAATGATAGCCTGGTTGTGAGAGTATAAACAATGATTCGACATTTTTATGAAATTTAAATGAAAAGCTGCCAGAGAGATATATAATATTTTATCTAGTTCGCCATTCGCTGAAAATTTCTTAACTAACATGTAGAAGGATATTAATCAAAAATGCAACGTTAACAAATAACTGCTAATTTTTATTGATTTTGTGGATAGTTCTCGTTCCTTGCTCCAAGCCATGTCAATAAATAAAAATAAATATATATAAATACACGCTCCTAATTAAATGATTATTGATATAACATATATGCTTTGAATTTTGCACTGGTCGGTGACTTGAGTTTGTCTGGAACAGTTTCAAAAAACACCTTGACTTATTTAACTCAAGCTAAAATTTTCCGATTTAGATGATACAAAAATGACCGCACACGTGAGAGACAGTTCCAATTTCCAAAGTTAGCAATAAAAAATTTTCATTTCTAAGCCTTAGGTTTTATCGTTGTTTTTATTCATTAATACAAATTGTGCTGCTACACAACTGTTTCAGTATTCATTAATATAAATTGTCATTTCACTGTTTTCCCGGCAAAAATATTCATTCCACTTGTTCCAATGGCAATTGAATGGCACATTGAACGTCTCATCTCGATAAAAAATCAAAAGTTACCGCCAACCAATGTATGAACCTCATTCAAACAACGACCGTCTGCCAATAACATCTTCGCCGTACGTATGATATTGCGTGTATAGTGTACTCCATATACCGTATACTATGCTCTACTCTACGTGCATTACACAATGAGTTGTTTTGTATATATATATATATATATATATATACATATATATATATATACATATACACACACACATATATATATATATATATATGGTTACACATTTGTATACAAGTGAAAGCAAGAGCGATGCAATCAAGAGTTCGAACGTATAATGATTAAAAGTGTTAAAGCAGAATTTTATACCTCTCATGTTGAGAATTTAAAAATCATTCTAAATAATTTTAATAACTATCGGTGCAATTGAGAAAAATAATAATAACCATATCAACAACAATAATAAATGCAATCAAGCTGGTAACAGACAAAAACAGGAACAATATAAACAAACAAATTGAGAAAATAAAACAAATAAAGAAAATGAAAATAACTAAACACACGCACATACGCACGCTCACACACCATAAACAACATATAAACATATAAATACCAACAGAAATTAAACAAGATTGCAAATTGCAACAACTTAAACAACGTAATCAGTGTACGCACGGGCGATAGTGGTACTTCTGCGTACGATTTCAAGAACATCTTCGCACACGTCCTATCTCGCAATCGATTGCGTAAATTTGAAATTATTAAATCGTCGAGTCCAAAACAATAAGAAAACGCGCAAAATGTTGAAATTCATTTGTTGTGGGCGCCATTGCGGGAACTGTCGACTATGAAATCAATTGAAATCGTTAGCGAAAGATTTAAAACGATGATGATGGCTTTTTCGATATTATTTAACTTTTTACTAAAACTCAACTGAAACGTCATATTTTACAATCTACCTACTTGATAAATCTAATCAATATTTTAATAAATATTATTAATCGATATTGAAAAGAGAAAAAGGAAAACAGAAGACTCGCTGGAGATGCAAGGAGGTTTGAATATATGGAAGAACATAAATGCATATTGAAAAAAATATTTTGCACCTATTACGGAACATTAGGATACAACGAAATCGACGAAGCGACTTGGGACAGAAGATGATACAAAAGATGATATACAACGTTAGATACAGATCTGACAATATCACACGAAAAATATCCTGCCGTGCTATTCCCACAAATGAGTTTGAACTTGATTTTCATTCATTCATTATTCCATTGCCGCAATCTTTCCATCAGAATATGAAGCAATATTATCATTGTTATATTTTATTCACGCATAAACTTCGCGCCAGACAAATGCACGAAAACAGACGGTGAAAAATTCGGGACGAAATAACTACATAAAACACAGACAGACGCAGACGTGCACACAAAGGAAAACCCAGATGAAACCACAAATACAAAGAACTAAACATATACACAATCACAGTGTGATGCAAACACAGACATGGGTAGAAACACACAGACATGGACAGAAACACAGAAATAGAAAAGAACGCAAAGACATGCATACAGGGGCGGATCTCTTCTACTTTAACAGGGGCGAAATTAAAAAATGTTTAAACTTTGAAATTTGTCGGGGACCATCAAGAAATTTGTATTAAATGGCTGTATTAAATAAATATTATTATTACACCGGTGACAATTCTCTAAATGTCTATCACATCAATTTTTGATTTAGACTTTTGAATTAAAATTGACTTTTACTGTCTTTTGATAAATAAAACTGTTGGCAACAAAGAGCCATGCCCATTTAGATGAATTTTGTAAAAAAAAACTACCGGCTTAATTCAATAAATCGATGCCATATTTAAAAGAATCGAGCTATAGTGTGTTCAGTAATACATACATATGAATGATAACAACTCGGTCGATTCTTGACACTATATTCCTATCAAAAACGTCAGAACTTCCATCACCAAATTATACATTTTCATGCTCAAGAGATTGATATCTACATGAATCTAGTAAAAAAAACTACCAGCTTGATTCAATATATCAGCGCCACATTCATAAAAATCGAACTATAGTGCGTGTTCATATTAATAATTACGTCGTTCCAAGACACCTTATATCAAAAACGTTGGGACTTCCATTACCAAATTATTTATTTTCTTGTCCAGGAGATTGAGTACTACATGAATCTACTAAAAAATTATCAATCTAATTCGCTACACATCACGAACAAAAAATAACTGAACAATAGCGCGAGTTATATGATTTACAGTGATAACTATTTGGTCGATCCAAGACACTTTACATCAAAAAGGTAGCTATTTCCATCACCAAATTTTATATTTTCATCCTCAGGAAATAGAGTAATACATAAATCAATTACAAAACTACCAGTTGAATCAACGTCAGCGCCACAAGAAATTGAACCATAGTGCGAATCACATGTAATTGTGTCTATACTCTGCTTCTTACGCCAATTTTCCATAGATTGGCTGAATGGATTTGTCAAGTTGAATGTGAATCTTTGAACCTAAAAATATATATCTTTTGAGCTTAAAATGCCTTTATTCAATACTTTAGCTAAAGTCAAGTTATACATCCAACAGTTTTTGAGCAAGCGCTGGTGCAGGATGGCACCATGGTTAAAAAGATGGTTATATTGGAAATGACTATAATTTATAACTTTTGTGGCAGCCATTGGGATGTCGATGATTACGTTGTCCCCAACAATGCCACTTCACAAAGCACTCCACACAGCCTACATTTTCGGTCGACTCTTGTTGTATTTGTTTTAAAATCAATGCGAGATAGCAAAATATTTAATTAGTTTAGTATATCATGGAGAACAAAATTATGCTACGTGAACTAGGTACTAAAGAAATTAACAAATAATCTATATATCAGCATTTGTTAACATTGAAAAGTGTGCTAGTGTGCCAATTGTGTTTCTTTAATATTTTTGAAATTATTAATTAGTTCAACTTTAACATGTGTCAGAACTGTTTGAAAGATAAATTGTTGAATCATTATTCAATATTTAGCACACCCAGTACAATATTTCTCATCTCCATACTACATGCCACATTCAGCCTCAGCTTCAGGGCACCTCAATTCAGAAACCCAAACATTCAATGTTTTCCAACGAAATTCAGAGCATAACAATATAATAAATAAAATTAATTGTTAATTAAAAAAGCTTAAAGTGTTGTGACTGGCATCAACGCTTCAATAATTCTGTATTTTTATTAATTTTTATCAACGTCCAATGAACAAATACAATTGGACGGTGGAATAAACCAAACAACAAGACGGACAGGTGAAGGAATACGGAAGAACCCAAGAAAATCAGCAGAACTCCGAAGAAATTTATACTCCATATAATGAAAAAAATTGATGGAATTAGAGGAACACGACCACACGGATCAGTGGGATGATTATTTATGATGTTGTCTTCCAACGGCTAGATCTCTCGTTTGATTGAGTCCGTACGAGTCAGATGATGACAATGATTATTATATAAAATGACCAAATGACGATGAAAGGATGATATGAAATAATCAAGTGGTGAAATATGAAAAATTCAAAAGTCGAAATAATTAGTAGTCGGACGTAGTTGCCATGGAATAAACACTGATAGTAAGGAACTTTTAACACGATTAAACTACGGTGATAACACTATTTTTTATGAATTAAATGTTTTAATTCTAACTTTTTGAATAATCATGCAGATGACCTTCTTAATAAAATCCTTGTGATATGTCAAAGCCTGACATGAGCATCACTTGATTTTGTTAGCCAAGTTTGAGGTTTTTAACAATGAAAAAATAAATTATTATTAATGTTAATTAAAATGATCATTAATTCTTGCTACGTAATGAGAACGCAAATTTATATAATTTAAAATATTACAATCACGTTTGTTATCATATAAAACAAGCTTATATTATCCAAATCAAATCAAATTTGAAACAAACACGTTGGTTGATCCTCATCAGGTTGATCCTCATCATCATTGTTATATCATCAAATAATATCAGAAAGATACGGTCTTAATTTTTTTTAACAAATCATTATTCTCTTGATGAATTTACCTGATCAAGTCATTGTCGTAATTATTATTGAGGGTTTCATCATTTTTTTTTATTATCACCAATTTGCAGATAGCAGATGATATACTCACTGCAAAGTAGCAAGCACTGAAATCAATGGAAAACTCATCAGCAAAGGATGTTTTCAATTTAAAATTTATTATCATTCATTCTGAGTGCAATGTCTAAATCAACAGTAAAATCCACATTTTCATGATTAAGATTTGAAAATTACTAAACAATAAAATATTCGTGAATTGTGAATCAGCCTTTTGCGAACGTTACATTTACTTTTTGTATTTACTTTCTGAAATGTTAACATCAGAGATGGAAAATCTGTACTGATCAAGCAAGCCAGGAGGTAAAACTTGAAAGTAGAACTCAATAGAATGTTTGGATGACTCACTTGGTTTGATGCATTTACCAATAACCAATTAGAATTATTTTTAAATAATAAAAGTTTTTGTGTTTTTATTTTAGATGATTTTTTTAAATAAATTAATTTTTTAACAGTGGTTTTGAAACTAGATCTTGAAATTTATGAGAAATAAGCTGTGGCCAAACATACAAATACAAAATTTCATTAACTTTGGTTTACTTAAATTAAAGTTTGAAAATATTAATATTGAACACATAAGTAAGAAAGTCATAAACAAGTAAAAAACAGAAAAATGAATGAACAATTATACAAATTAATGAGAGAAAAATCAAATGAAGAAGAATGTACAGAGACAAATGACAGATTGAATGCAGACATCTATGATAATTAAATTGATTATTAGGTGCTTACATGCTCCTAGTACACTTAACATAGCAGTCTCATTGAAGAAAAAAATTTTCTCATTAAATATAAAAATATCTGCACTCAGTCACTGAAAATTTTAGATCATGACAATTTATTTACAAATAATAAACTAATTATATGATGACAATCTACATCATTACATTTTAACTTTAAAAATACATGGCATCCATTTTTATATTTCATTTATTAATTATTTACTTTACACCAATTCCAATGAAATTTTTTTGAAAATTAACCTCCATTTGTTTCTAATAGAAAATGAAAGTAATTTATAAGCTTGGGTAAGTTGAGAGCTTATTTAAAAAGTAAATTGCAAGAAATCACATTAGGAAGATTTTTAAACTTTTTATTATGGAATGAATTGCAATAAATAAATAAACAGATTAATTGTAACTTTTAACTTTATCTTTTTGATTTGAATAAAAAACATTGAAAAAAGTTTGAAAAGCTACTAAAAAATTATAAATTGTGTATTCACATAAATAAGTAATAGAATTTAAGATTTTGAAAATAAAATAAATATGAGACGTACACGCACATTTAAAGAACCGCTTTTAAATTTCCCGGGTGAAAAAATTGAATGTCTTTAAAAATTTTATGAAGCGTTTAATTTAAAATATTAAATGGAATTATCGGCTATAATATAGAAGAGGCAAGCACAAACAAATAAACTTGAATAGAAGTTACTCGGCAACTGAACAAGTGAATACGTTGAAGGGCTGTAATTAGCATAATAAACTCGTTAATCACGAGCACAAGATCAACAAATTTAAAGGAACGGCTGTTTGAAAAAGTGAGGAGGCACACAATAGAACAAAGCCAATAAAAGCTGAGCAAATGAATGATTAAATTATTAAACTTACATGTCATACGCTTCGGCCGGTTTTGTTTCCGTCTATTATTCATACCTTTCTTCTGCCAAAACTAAACATAAACGTTCTGTCAATCCACGTTAAACATTTTACAATAACGAACGAATCAAACTGCTTCGATACGTCGGATCTTAAATGCCAAGCAAAAACGCGATAAGAAAAAAATAACATCATTAGTATAAAAACGCCATAAATCATCTGCTTTCAAAATACGCTGTAAATGGCTCCAATGATGATTGACCCGGAAGTCGCTATCAGACTCCGCCTTTCCACGTTCAAGTCTATGCAACTCGTGAACACGCCCATTGACCTCGCTCCGAATCTACGGTGTTTCCATTCATTCATTTTATTTTCTTGAAATGAATTTTAACTCCTAACCACTAACAAATTAATGTTCTTTCTTCACTATTTTGTAAAACCCAATGTGAAACGATTTTTATCACAATGACGCTTTCTGAATAAATTCACTCTAAAAGTTAGCGAAATCTTCTAAAATGGAAGCGTCCATTAATGAAAAATTCAAGCTAAAATTGAATTTCTTTTTTTTACAACTCTAAAATTAGCCATTGAAAAAAATTTGGTCCATTCCATTAATTTGGGAAATTAAAAAAAAACATACAGTCCAATTTAAACATCCCTGATATTATCAGGCCGGCTAGGATTAGCAAAAAGTAATCGAGATTTTATTATTTGAATCGCGCCAGAAATAATATTTGTTCTGGTTCCTAATTTGTATCTGCCTACCTAATTATTGAGTCATGGTGAAAACGCGAAACATGACGGATGATGATTCTGACAGTCAAGAAAACCAAAAGGAGAAAGTTAAAACATTTCAAAATGTCGGTTAAAGTTTAAAAAACCATGAATGTGAAATGAATGTTATTGTTGTGACTTATGTGGATACAGTAGGGTGTGATGAGACTATTTCATTATGTTTTAAATTTTATGTTCAAATTAAATAGATTTACTTGAATCAAATTCTGCTTAAAATTTACAGGCACCTATTCATTAGCTTTTCTTTTTCTTTGCTACTTTTGTATTTTGATAAATTTAAAAATTATTAATTGTTTGGGTGGACTGACATTTTTAAACTTTTTTCCTAACCGCCAGGGCCACATTGACAAACGTAAAAGAAGCAGACAGGATTCCACTGATGATTCGGATGAAGATTATGTGGCCTACCACAGGGGAGGGAGCCTGAAGAAGAGACTTAAACAAGAAAATGACTGCACAACTAGGAAGAATTTGAGGTTGTTTTCGATTTCATTTTAAAATTTAAAGATGTCTTCATTTACTTGTTTTTAAATTTTTAATAATTTTGTGTTCAACTTTTGTATTTCAAATGTCCCATCTGACTATGATGATTGGTGTAGTGTAGTGCATTATTATGAGTCTTTTAATTCTGCTTAAGTGCAGTTAATGTTGAATCTTAAATTATAATTATGTGAATCAGAAAATATAGGTCTGAAAGTTTAGGGTAGAAAAAGTGTTACATTTTAATGACTTTTTGATTTTGTTGCCAATTAGTGTCACTAATCTGTTCTTTTTGTAAGTTAACATTAAATTATCATTATCAGTTGTGTAATAGTTTAGAAAGATTGTTTTGCTGGGACCTTAGTATAGTGTTTGATTTGATAAGCTTTTATAAAAGTTATATTTTATTGTTCAGCTCAAAATTTGCTAGATTCCTATTTGAGAAATAGCTATGAAAATAGTTTTATTTTTGTATTCATAAAGGTTTGTTTGAGTAATAGTTCAGTTATAGTTGAATGTAATAACTTTTCTTAAATGTGAACAGAAGGAAGGTTCCCCACCAACTGACGCCATATTATTCAACTCGCTCAATTTCTCTTGTGCCTGATAAATCAGCTAGGCCCCGCAATGAGGGTGGAAAGAAGAATGAAGGGGAAGATGTTGATGATAGTGATGATCATGAGGATGATGAAAACTCTGATGACGAAGACGATGATGATTATTATGATGAGAACGAAAATAGTGGTGATGACGACAATGAGGATGATGAAAATATAAAATATGCAAATGAGAACAGTACTAGTGATTCCTTTCCATATAAAAAAAGTTCAAACAACAAAGAGTCAAAGAACAGAAACAAAAAGTTGGAAAAATATCCAAGTAAAATTGCAGCAGCTGAACCCGGCAATTCGGCCATCACTAGATTTAAACACGGTCTCAAAATTAAGTTAAACCAGATGAAAGATTTAAAAAAAAACACAAATGTAAATAAAACTTCGTCATTGACATCAGTTGAAAATTCAAAATATAGTTTCAGACACAGAAATGCTGGGGATGAATCAACAGGCAGCAAGACAGGTAGCAACAATATTAATAAAAGTGCTGGTAAAGTTCAAAAGTCATCAACTCAAGAGTCTAATGACGACAGTTTCACAGTGAATAGTGTCAAGTTAAGCAACTTAATGAGTGACACTGAAGATGAAGATTATTCAAGAAGTAATAAATTAGGTAAATCTAGAAAAAAATCCATTTCAGATGATGATTTGATAATTGATAAAGTTGTTTATGAAAACTCGAAAGCTGATGTATCTGGTAAAAATATCTCAGGTCGAAGGAGTAGTGGCAGAATAATTAGTGTTGATTTTACAGGTAACAATGACATTGAAGCAGGAGATAACACCGAACATTCTGTTGACGATAACACTGATTCAAATCATGCAAATTCTTGTGGAGATGATGGTGGCCTTAAAAAAGTAGATGAGGTACATACTTTGAAATTTTATCCTCCTTCAGTTAGTTTTTTTTGCAGTTGATTTATATTGATCAACAGTTTGCTTGATTTTTTTTTTAAATTTTTAGCAACTGGTGTATAAATTTTATAATGTCTATTGAACATATTTATATGTTACCTTTATTTGTAAGCAAAATAAACGTTAATTTAACTGAACTTAGAATAATAAAATAAGCATCAAAATTAGATTGACATGTACACAAGAGTGAAGAGAGAGAGGAAGAAAGTGAAGAGGGATATGTATGGGATACCGATCCACGAAAACGATGACGATGACCATCAAATAAGTGGATGTAGGAGGTCCAGCAGAGTCAGGTTCAAATGCAACAAGAATAGTTCTAGAGAAAGTGAAGAAAATGATGACCATCATAAAAATGAAGAAAATGAAGATGAAGAGGAGGGAGGTGATGATGATGATGAGGATGAAACGGAAGATAGCAGTGATGATGATGATGATGAAGGTAAGCATTATAAAGATTTACAATTTCTTTGTAATGCTTAAATGATAGTTGGTTTAACTCAATCCATTCAGACACCAGCTCAGGACGACGTGCTTACAATCTGAGGCAGCATAGAAAGACCACTGATTATTATAGGCACCCTAATCTAGGTCTGCTTCGGCTATCGCCACCCTGTGAAATAATTTTCTGATATATTTTTCATAGTTTTTCAGTACTACGATTTCATTTCTATTAAAAGATTGATTATACAATTGAAAAAAATTATTAGTTCAATTTGTTATTTATAGTAGAGGAGCAAACAACATTTGAGCCCTCAATATCAAAGGCCTACAAGTCTCCGAAGAAGCAGAAAAAGAAAAAAGATAGGTCAGTCACGTCACATCTCTTTCATTTATTAAAAAAATGGGATAGGCCCTTGGGCAAATCCCTTGCCGCCTCCCTTCTCTGCAACCATTTTCTACTCTTCACGTCATGTTCTTCACTATTTCCACTGACTTTCAATCGTCCTCACTCAGTTTTTTTTTATGTAATTTCAATTTATTCATGCTTGTCATTATAAACTTGTCACATTTTCAATAATTTTAAATAATTGCCGTGTTTACTGGTTCAGAAATTTATTTATAAAGACAAAATCTAACTTGATATATAATTTGATTAGATATGAGTCATTATATATAATTTACTGTTCTGAAAATTACTTGCTAATTCCAACTACGAGATTGGCTGGTCTGTTTTGTTCCATTTTACTAGATATGATTATCAAAGTAAGATTTGTAAATCTGATAATGCCGATGATGATTTGGATGACGATGATGATTATAGTGATAATGGTGGTGACGATGATGGCGCTAGTTATGAAGATGTTAATCATTCAAAATTCCCTATAAGACGTCGGATGGTTATGCAGAGTTCATCATCGAACTCATCATCATCATCGGAGGACACTGACACAACTGGCGATGGCTTAGAAAAGTTTGAAAACAAGAGAATGAAGAAGTTGAATAAAATCAGACAAAAGTTTGACACTTTTATTTATAAAAATTAAGCTAAAAAAACTTCCCCTTACCCTGGTAGTCTTAGTTTATTTCATTTATCACCAGACTGCATCATTAGCTTGTAATCTGCAATTAATCAAGATCAATTATTTCAAAATTGAACATTTAATCTCTCAACCATCACATGTGTATTAGGTTTCTGCCAATGAACTTAAAAGTGGAAGACATAATGACAAGTGCCTTCAAAGATCGAGCCCATGTTGGATCCAGCATGGCTGATGTCGAACCAATGAATGTCGACACATCTGTCAGCTTCTAAATTTTTTTTATCATTTTGAAACCTATTCATATTGCCCTGATCTATTATAGAAATTCAAAATGAATTTAAGTTCAAAATTTCATGATGTTGTATTACTAATCTACTGATTAATAACTCTTAGATGATTTTCCTAATTTAAATTTATATTTAAATCTTGTTACATTATTATTTTACGGTTGTATTAGTTTGGCAATTTCTAGTTAACTTGGTTGAGAGCTGACAATGAAAATAACTATATTTTTGTTGTTCTCCAATTGATTACCAGACTAAATTTGGCTAACATAAGAGTTAACTTTATCATCAAATTGACTATAACTATTTTTTACAAATCTCTTATTTGCTGGTTTATTTGAGGCACAAGCTTTCCATTGAAAATGGCTACATTTTAAAAATTGGCTGAGAGACTGCTTTTAAATGTGACGACTGACTTACGAATGCCTCACTCCAGGTGACCTTCAAAGACGTGGGCGGCCTTGATAAAATTCTCTTCTCACTGAAAGAAATGGTCATCCTGCCTCTGATCTACCCAGAGTTTTTCAAAAGTTTCAAGGTCAATGCACCCAAGGGCGTCCTCTTCTATGGGCCACCTGGTAATTTCGTTCATTATCTCCTAGCTTGTCTTATTGTTTAGTCATGTTCACTGAGTAACCGTCATTGATTTGAAGCAACACACCTCGTCTGAAGTTGTAGGATGAGACAAATAGATATCATCTGATTGTTGCTGCTTTAAATACTGTTACATTTTATCATTCAAATTATTTGCCTCACTAACTTCTAACTGAGTAAATAACTTTAAAATAATTTGTCTTTTATTCTTTGGAACCTTTCCAAAGCTGGTTTTTTATTTGATAGCACCTAATGTATATTGATTGTTATCCTTAATCAAGTTAAGCTTTATTAAAACTACCCTTTTTAAGGGCTATTTAACACTCCTATATTTAGAAACAAACAGCATTTGGTGAACAAATAAATATTAATTTACTTATTAACATTGTTTTTGTGTGCATTGTGGATTATTGAGAGACAGCAGGTCACTGATCAGGAAAGATAATCTTAATGATAATTCTCAATAGTTATCACCGACATCATTACCTTATCATTACCGTATCATCGTCTTCACGATCAGTAGATCATTCCAGAAATCCCACCTCCACTAACGCAGGCACTGGAAAGACACTGGTGGCTCGAGCTCTGGCTAACGAGTACAGTCGCGGCAAAAGTAAGATCGCATTCTTCATGAGGAAGGGTGCCGACTGTTTGAGCAAGTGGGTTGGTGAGTCAGAGAAACAACTGAGGATTCTGTTTGATCAGGTTTGTTGAGGAAATCGTTAACAGAAAGACCAATGCTTTTTTACTTATAAATGTTCATGATTGAAAACATTATAGACTTCAGATGTTGATTCGATTTCTATCTTCAGGCTTATCAGATGCGACCCTCCATCATATTCTTCGATGAAATTGACGGTTTGGCTCCAGTTCGTTCGAGCAAGCAGGAGCAGTTCCACAACTCCATTGTTACAACTCTATTGGCTCTGATGGATGGCCTGGATGACAGGGGGGAAGTCATCGTGATCGGATCAACCAATAGGATCGATTCTATTGACCTTGCGTTCAGGAGACCTGGAAGATTCGATAGGGAATTGTGGTTTCCTCTGCCCTCTTATGAGGTGGATTGATGCTTGTTGCTATGTTTTAAATTAGCGGAGATTTTGTCGATGTCTCGATAATCATGTTCTCATTCCAGTTTGATTATTTACAACCACCATAATCATCGTTTGAAGTTGTCATCTTTCTTGTTTATTAATTTGAAGGGTCGACGTGATATTTTGAAGATATATACATCAGATTGGACACCAAAGTTGTCAGATGATGTCTTGCATTATTTGGCATCCAACACCATTGGTAGAGTTTTCACGTTTTCATGAATATTTTACAATTTTACATTATTTCAATATTTTTTTTAATCAAAATGATAAAGTCCTTAATAATTTTATTTAGGCACTCACTGGTTCATTTATTAATTTTTTTCAACGTATCTATTGCTTATCCTATTGAAGATGACAAATTTAAGAGTGATACACTGTCAAGCACTGGCACTACCCCTCCATTCACTTTTGGGTGACCATCAATGCATTGTTTTCAATTTTGACGTTATTTTTCACAAAGGTAGTGAGAACTTTAAAACAATGCGGTGATATACATCGTGGAACATTTAACAAGCGCAATGCTAACAACAGCAACATCAGCAACAATCACATCATCAACAACAACAACATCATCAACGCTAACAACAACAAATAACACAGGTTACAGTGGAGCAGACTTGAAGTACTTATGTTCGGAGGCAGCCCTGAATGCACTGCACGGAACCTACCCACAGATATTCTCCACAGGCGACAAATTGTTGATCGACACGAAGGAGATCCAGGTCAGTCCCAAAGACTTCCTCACTGCGATGAAGACGATTGTTCCATCGTGTGACCGATCCATCACGCCATTCGCAAAAATGTTGCCTCCATTTCTGAAGCCTCTCATTGGACGACAGTTGCAAGAACTTTCCCGACAGGTCACTGAGAAGATTTTTCCTAAGGAGAAAATCAAAGGACTTCTTTCAAAATTTTCTAGAGGTTTGTTCATTGTTTGTGCCATTTATTGTAAGATAGTTGTCTAAAGTATTTTTAATGCATTTTCAAAAATGTTTTTAATTAACAAAAACGAATAGTTAGTTTGAAATTGTACGAAAGATGATTAAATGAAGTATGCTGCTAAATGTGCTGGAGACTTGTTTCCTGTAATGTTTTTGAAATTTTTCGAAATGAATGCTTTTACATGCTGGACAATTATTAATGTTAAGTCAATCACGACCATGAAGGGCCAGGAGCAACAAATGAATTTGAAGAAGTTTTTGATTGTGATCTGCCAGATATCAACTCCAGGTATCATCTTGTTACAGTTACTTCAGTAAACAACTTTACAACATTTCTTCACTTTGGTTTCTGTCAATGAGACAATGTTTTGAATGGCTGCACTTACATATATTAATGTCCTTGGACTTATCAAAGTGCTTTAGTTCTAATTTTAAACTGTTAATTGTTAACACTCGGAAAGTCAATTAAATCTTTATTATTATACATCCTGTATTTTAACAAAAAAAAAATCATTGAAACGAAAAAAGCATGGGAGCAGTTAAGCACACAACTGAAACATACAAACCACCGTAGCAAGCAAACAAACAAACAAACAACAGGCACTCAGCACTGGTCAGCTTGAAGTCCAACAGTTTGTTGGTGTGTGGCCGGGCTGGACAGGGACACACCAAGTACATCTGTCCTGCCCTCCTCCACCTGTTTGATAACCTACCAGTCCACGTCATCAACCTGCCCGCCTTGTATGGTAATGAGTTCAAAACTCCAGAGGAGTCACTGGTGCATGTACGTACGTGTGTGTGCGTGTTTGCGTGTGTGTGCGTGTGTGTGATTGCGTGAGTGTTATGTGCGTGGATGTATGCGTGCGTGAGTGTGTGTGTATGTATTTGCGTGTGGATTATTGTTTGTAAATGGCATGGTGGTAATGAAAAAAATGATTATTAATAAGTCTGCAGAGTTATAAATAGCAATATTTAATGACAAAGTTAGTGATCGAAAACAGTTACCATATGGTTTAATGTCATATTGAAATGGAATTCATCACGGCAAAACAAATATACTGCCAGTAATTTTTTTAAAACTTAATCAGTTCAAGCTGTTTCAAATAAATTAGTATGCCGAACTGAGTTGTGAAACCATTGTTGTTTCTCTGCAGATAATAAAGGAGTGTAAGTTGCACACTCCATCCATCCTCTACCTTCCGAACATCAACCATTGGTGGAAAGAGGTCAGCCGTTCAGTTCTCTCCATTCTTGTTTCTATGGTCGATGAACTTTACCACACAGTTCCTGTTTTTGTTCTGGGGTCATGTGACGTCATTGATTACGATGATCATGATCCCGTGCCTGACGTGGTAGATTATTTTTGCAACCATCTCACTCAGTTGGAAGTTTAATATTTCCTTCTACACGCGTATTTTTTTGTTTTACAATTTTCTCAATATTTGTTTCATTATTTATTCATAAATTTCAATCCTCTACGCCAGTTTGATTGTACTCAAACTATTCTAAAGTAAATCTCAAAATTATGAATTACATAAGCGAATGAATGAACGGACACGGAGATTTTAAGAGCAGACTGCACTGTAATCATCTCATCAGCACACTAATTCGTCTTCTCTCCATGCACAATGTTTCACAGACTGTCCTTAGCATCAGACACACACACACAGAGACAAACACACATGCAGACACACACACACACATGCAGACACACACACACACATGCAGACACACACACACACATGCAGACACACACACACTTACCTGCAGATCCTCAACTTGTTTAATCACAAGAGGGAGATCAGTACGCCAACAGAGGAGGACAGGGAAGCTTTCTTCCAGGATCTCATCTTCAGCATTTTCGATCAACCAAGGATAATAAAACCATCAGACAGGAGAAGAGGTTGATTTCGTTCAGTTGTTTGAAGCTGTTGGTTAAGTGTTACAATTCATCTAAAGAAACTTTTTTCTCATTTTCTATAGCTATTTACAACGACAACAACAACCGTATATATGCGCAAAACAATCCCAACGACAACTTTCTCACAACCGCACACAACAACTCACAACCACGTACAACCGTACAACGTCACAAAACACATTACAGCCAAAACATCAGTGCCTCTACTTACTGCTCCACCCGTTGAACTGCGCAAGTTGAGCAGCTTGGAACTGGAGAAGTTGAAGGTGATGGAGGAGAAGACGTTGAGAGAACTGAGGTTATTCTTGAGAGATGTTATCAACAAGTTGAGCAGGGATCGCAAGTTTGCCATCTTTTCGAAGCCTGTTGATGAAGATGAGGTTCATATTTTTTAGAATTGTTTCTCCGTTTTAACATTTCAAGTTCCTTTCAATGCTTCCTTAACTTTGTTGATTAGTTTTTTTTTAAATTTAATTTAATTTCGTCACCACCATCATACCGTTCAGGTGCCAGATTATTACAACATCATTCATCGCCCCATGGATCTCTCAACCATGATGTCCAAGATTGACCTGCACAAGTTGGTCATCCTGTTTTATTGGTCGTCCAGTTTGGCCATCTCGTGTTTCATTTCATTCCACACCACCATCCTACGATGTTGTACCTAGTTATTTGAGTTACCCGATTGTATTCTCCTACTTAATTTATAGTTTCTTCATTTACTTTACTCATTTTTTTATTTGTTCGTTCATTCACTTGGTCATTCCATCATTCGTTCACTCACTCACTCAGGTATCACACTGTAGGGCACTTCCTTCAGGACATTGACCTCATCGTCAGCAATGCATTGGAGTACAATCCTGAAACTGATGAAGCTGGTGAGTTTGTGTTCGCGTTTATTCATTCATTCATTCATTCATTCATTCATTCATTCATTCATTCATTCATTCATCCATTCATTCATTTTTTAATTCGTTTGTTTATTCATTTGTTTGAGTTTATTTTTCGCTCATACATCCGATGAACACAATGAATAGGGAGATGTTGGGGACAACATACTCCCATCTCGCCATAATATTCCACGACGCACTGATTGACAGATCGCAGCATTCGGCACCGCGCATGCGCGCTGAAGGACACGGCATACTGGATCATTGACAGCAGGCTGGACGAGGACTTCGACAAACTTTGCAAGGACATCTACATTTCGAAAATCAACAGAGGTTCGTCTGCAGTTCTGATCTGTTGTTGCAATCAATTTACTTAGCACTAATCTGTAACTAAACTACACGCACATGTTCATGTTTTTTGTTGCAGGGGACAATTTGGATGAAAGTTCAAAAGCGCCAAAATTTTATTTCACCAAACCTCCCGGCGATAGATTGAAGAGTGTTGAAAGTGCCGCAAATGTAAGAAATAATTCTTCAAAGTTTAAGAAGAATAAGAATCTTGAATGTGATGCAGCCGTGTCTCACGACGACCACAGCAATGAAGCAAGTGGTGACAATGCGTCGTCAGCAACTAACCTAGTCGGCTGTAGCAGTGACAACAGCATGCAGGTCGATGACACTGAGAGTCGCAAGAAACAAGTCAGAACTGCTAATCATAAAAAATTAAATGCTAACGACGACGACGACAATGCTCACAACAAAAACGTCAGCAACAACTCCCGCCATCGTCGATCAAAAATTTCGCCATGGTGTAAGAGTTCAAAAAGAAGGAGGAGTCACAAGAAGGATGCCCTCCTTCCGACGAATCGCCACCATGGACACCAGGAGGTCAGCTGCTCATTAATATTCAGATTTTCTTCGATTTAATGTTCATATTTTTGCATCTGATATGTTCATCTTTTACGTTTTTATTTCTAAATCAAGCTTATTTATTCTGTTTGCGAATTTGAATGATACTTCCAGGATGTCTCGTCATCAGTTAGAGCTAAGAAAAACGAAAGTAGGATTAATTCAAAAAGTGGCAAGGATGTCAAGCCAGCAACCACAAACAATTTAAATTGTAATAAAGATGAAGATGATGATGGGAATGTTGAGGATGTCTCCAGTGACGACGACGATAACGAGAATAATACAAATGATAATAATGATGATGTCGAGTTAGACAGTGATGAATGTGATAACACCGGTGATGAACAGAAGACCGAGCAGTGCATACAGCTGGTTGGTGATTTCTTTTCAAAAAATTTTTTTTCAACATTCTCATGCTTCACTCTCACTTCTTCATCATCTCCCTCTCTGAATCTCTTGTTTCTATTTTTTGTATTTTCGTTCGTTCATTTATTTTTGACGATTTGTTCTCTATTTGTCATCGGTTAAACATTGGCATCGTTTCCTTGTTTGATACCACAAAATTTAAAAGTTGTTTGTTGCTATTTTGTTGAATTTTTAATACTTTAAGTACACAATTTTTCAAATAAACACAATGTCAGAAAAAGAGAAGTAAGACCGATGGTGGAAAATTTACGAAAAGCCCCTCAAAATCTTGTTTGAATGGCGAACATGGTGATAAAAAAAGGGCAAGAGATGATGGTGATGAAGAAGAAGGTGATGACAAGGAAGACCAAACTATGAAGCAGGAGGAGGTCCTGTTTAATGGTGATCACAATGGTAATGATGATGCGAAGGAAAGAAATGATGATCGTGAAAATGAGGTTTCATTGGTCGATGCGGTCTGCCAAGTCGATGATAACGACATTGAAGACGAGGACGTTCAACTTGAATGTAAAACTGTCAGCAACAAAAACAACAACAACAACAAGACCACTAAGAATCAAGATGGAAAGAGGAATGATGACGATGAGAAGATGGATGGTGAATTGGAAGATGGAGGTAGATGGGAGGATGATGATGATGGTGATATGATGATGAGGTTGATGTTTTTGGCAAATAATTCTCTTTAAAAGAATGATGATAAATGATGATGAAAATGATTGCTGAAGGTGATAATAATAATCTTGAATTAAGTTTCACTTCTATAAAAAGCATTGTGCATGTCTCATGTCTGATTTATTCACAGATAAAGTCGGCAACAGTGAAGACGCCAGCGACAGCCAGCTGCAAAACGTCATACATGTTGAGGAGTTCAGACTACATACCATATTGACGGACATCGTCATGCTAACTCACCAAAAAAATGTTGAAGAGTTGGTGAGTTTGTATAATGAAGTGGCTGAGAAGATTTTTGAGTATAGGAATTCTCTTGATCAGACCAAACTAGTTGAGGTTAGTCGCATCGCATATCGATGCCATTATGATTTCGTAGTGATGTAATGATGATGTCATAGTGATGTCCCGGAGATGTCACGATTATGTTATAGAAATGTCAGAGTGGTGTTTAAAAAAATTAGGTGCTAAGTGAAGTTCTTTTTTACATTCATGGATGAACTTTCGTGAATTTTCCCAAAAAATTTGTTCTCAGGAATTGGAACTACTTTGCAAGCTGACGCTCTGACATCTATCTAAACTCACCTACATATTACAGCTCAAAAGTTTATTATTTCAATTTAAAAATTTTTATCAGTTTTTTAGTTTTTTAATCTCAATCGTTTAAAAATAATTTTCAATCACCAATAACATCATACTGACTGAAATTATTATTGAATTATATATATTGAATGAATGAATGAATGAATGAATAAATGAATGAATGAATAAATGGATAAATGGACGGATGAATGAATGAATGAAAACTGAAAAGATGGTTGGATTGAAGCAAGAAAGAATAGATGATTATATATATATATATACATTATTGATCTGACCCCTAACTAGATCATTGACTAGCTATATTTAGGAAATGTTTATTGAATGAATGAATGAATGAATTAATTAGTTATATAATCAACTAATTAGGTATTTAATTAATTGATTGAAGATAATGCTCGAACATGTCTTACCAATGACGAATGTAGTATAACTTACAATTCATTCATTCATTCATTCGTAGATTCGTTTTTTTATTCGTAATTTTTTAACTCTACCTTTCCAAACATTTTTCTACACTTATTTAAGTCAATTATAATTATTTTTCATCCAACTTTATCGCGAAAGAATAAAGAATCACCTGTAGCAAAAATTTGCTAAGCTAAAGACCTCGAAATGGCTAATTTAGTCATTTTATTGGATTATGACAAGGTTAATAGGTAATTAGTAGGTAATTAATTAATGTGATGTTTCAGTGAAAAGCCGTTATAAACACTCAGGTATTTTGTATTAAACCTTACAGCAATCAGCATGTAGAGATACTTGCATATATATATATATATATATATATATATATATATATATATATATATATATATATATATATATATATATATATATATATATATATATATATATATATATATATATATATATATATATATATACATTTGATGGAACATTCTTATTATATATATATATATATATATATATATATATATGTATTTTTAAGTATATGTATGTATTTATATACAATGTTGATATATATTTGATATATATATAATATGTATATATATGTATATGTATATATGTTTTTTGTGTTTGTTTTCACGTTTGTTACACTTTATTGTGTGTGCGTGTACGTGTGTGTGTGTGCTATATGTCATTTTTAGGTTTTTCTAATTTCTGAAAGTCGTATTAAATAACAGTGGCTGGTTTATCAGTGAATGTGTATGTACGTATGTATGTATTATATGTTGGTAGGTAGAAAGCACTTTAACGTAACGCGACATCGGAATGGTTAAATACTTTTCCATACATGCCATGCATTGGTTATGCGGTTAGTAGTAATATTAATGATGTTGATGTTGGTGGTTATTTAAATTATCGTTTGCGTTACTGTTTTGTGTGTGTTGACAAAAGAATTAATTACTTCATAAAATACACTTATCAATTGACCAAGTTAATATTGCTCTGTGGTAGATTGGATCATACTAAACTTCCTTTACATAATCTATACATACGTACATAAATGTGTGTGTGCTTGCGTGTACGTGCGTGCGTGCGTATGTGTGTGTGTGTGGCTATGTGTGTGATGTATGTATGTACTTATATTTGCATCTTTCATTGTACGCATAGCATAATATGATGTTTGTCTATTGATAACATTTTGTATGCCTACCTAACGTGTTATAATATTCGTTTACAAGTTATAATAATTGTTTGCAAGTTATAATAATTGTTTGCTAGTTATAATTTGTTTGTCACATGTTCGTTCTTGTCATTTGTTCATTCAGTCAGAACAATAATAATTATGCTTCATCATTTATTCATTCGTTCATTCCTCCATTTTCATGGTTTGACCTTTCAAATACAGTTCGATTTTTTGTAATATGTACTTTGTTTTTAATGTTTAATAGTTCATTTATTCATTCATACTTTCATTCATTCATTCATTCATCGATTCGTTTGTTTTTCACATTTGGATACCTTTATTTTTACTCAGGACGTAGCTACATTGTTTTCACCGTTTAAGCTCAAAACACGTTCAAATGTTTGAAATATTTTTTCAATACGTAAAATGTTTTAAAATAAATATAGGATTATTATTTTATTTTATTTGTGCCTCTTCAAATTAAACAAAATTTCAGATTTTAGCACGTTGGAACATTTCATCTGTTTTAAAACTGTGTTGTAAAAGATTTTTGTAAAGCCAGTGTGCTAGATGAGAAATGATTATGTGTTTGTTTGTTCGCGCGCGCGCGTGTGTGTGTGTGTGTGTTTTTATCTGTGAATATCTCTTAACGCAAGATTTGTGTTTTTGGTTTGTTTGTTCGTTCGCTTGTTTGCTCGTTCGTTCGTTTGTTTGTTTATTTGAATGTTTTTGTTTCATTGCAGAGTTCAAGTGTGTCCCGCTAACAAATGTTTAAAAAAAATAAAATAAAATTTTTGTTCAGTAAGTAAAAAAAAATAATTTCATTCAAAATTATGTCTTCAATTAGTTTTTATGAATGCTATTAATGCCACGTTATTCCGGAACATGATCACGTGACTTGATTGATTGGTTGTTCGGTTGTGGGTTGATTAGCGAGTTGGTCGATTGATTGATCAGTGGCACTGCTGATTGACCAGTCGGTTGTTGGTTGATTGGTCGGCTGGCCGGGTGAATCTGGGTTCATTTGTCCCCTGTACATTTCTTGTTCACAAGTTTAGTTGTTGCTCGATGCTTGTTGTTGCACGGTGTTGTTGCAATGTGTTGACTTATTGAGCTGCTTGCCGCACGATGTTGCGTCGGGTCGTTTGTTGTTGCGCGATGTTTGTTGTTGCATCGTGTCTATTGTTGCCTGCACACTTATCTAGATTATAAGTTCGTTATGGTGTTGATATCGTTCATGTTGTTGTGGCAATTTGTTTATTATTCTATTGATAAGTTGTTGTTTATGTGGTTCTCGGTACTGTCGTTTGAGCTGATGCATAAACAAATTTGTTTATGTACTTTTACAATTTTTTGTTTCCTTGGCTGATGTAGTTTTTAGCTTCATTATTGGAGTGTATACTGCCTGGATGTATTGAGTTCGTTCGTGTGCCTGATGGATTGCACTCTCTAGACAACCACCCACTTCAAAAGTTGGTTTCTTTTTCTATGAAATGTCAACCCCGGCACCACGTTGTTGCAACGAGCAGGTTGTTCATGTGGAGAGATGGTTGCAGTTTTATTTCGTATCATTACCTGCATCGTACGCGCGTATATAACTTGATGTATCAATAGACACACGCACGTGTGATCATTACGTTGGTGCAGTGCGTGCGTGAGTAGGCTTTCGAATGAACGCTGACTCGCTTGCTTAAATAAGCGTACGATACCTTTCTTCATTTGCGAGCAAACGTATTAATTCAATTCTCGACTTGTTTACTTCATTCAGAATCTTTTGGTGTACTTCCGTCTGCCAGCCATTTTGTTCTTTATTTCACGCTTCGAATAATGGTAAATGCGAGTTGTCGTTGCGTAAATAACGACCACGGAAGGTAAAATGCGGAAATTATTTTCAGTGCAATGCACACGTTCTTGATGGGTTGGTTTGTTGGCTGCTTGTTAGTTCATTGGTTGATGGTTGGCTAATTGGTTTGTTGGTAATTTGCTCGTTGGCTGGTTGGCTAGTTAGTTGGCTGGTAGATTTTAGTTGAATGTGGTTTGGCCGGTTGATTGTCCGCTGGTTGGCTGGTTGTTGGTTGGTTGGTTGTTGGTTGGTTGTTCGTTGGTTGTTGGCTGGTTGTTGGTTTGTCGATTTGTTAGATAGTTGGTTTGTTGACTGAATACCCTTGATTATTGGTTTAGTGGAGGGTTGATTGTAGCAGAAGTTGGTTGTTTGTTTGTAACTCTTGTTTAAGAGAAGATAATAAGATGGTAACGAAGACGATGATGTAGGCGATGAAGGTGTTGAGGAAGATGATAAAGAAGAATGTGAGAACGATTAAAATGATTATGTATATTCACGTTGATCACTGATTGTATATGAATTTTTATTTTTTTACTGATGACAATTGACGATGATGATGATGATTATGATTGTTGATGAGGTGAAGATCAAAATGATGAAGTAAGTGGTGTTATCATTATTGATGCTGGAACGGATGAAACGTTGGAAGCTGACCGCGACGATGATGGTGATGATGAATGATGATGGTGGCTGTTGGTGACGATAAGTTGGTATTGATGATGATTAGGACAGTGATGTGACTGCGATGTTGATGGTTACAATGCAGAGGATGGTGACGTTGCAGCTACAAATAAACGCCACGGTGTTAGTGCTAGGATGATAATGATGGCGATCATGACGTCATCGACCGCCGAATCACGTGATGATGATGACCGGAATATTTTGTAGCGATGAAAATTTATTGGGCATTAAAAGAGCTGCACTGGAGCTCTGAGTGAAACTGCTGAAAGGATGAAACGAGGTGTCAGAGAGATAGAGCGGTTGGATGATGGTATGTTCTTTGAACGTGCCATCTAACAACACCTATACAACTGTGTGTGTGTTTCTCCTGCACAACGAAATATTTTCAAATATTTTCACATACTTTTAAAAATTAGCTTTGTCGTTTATGATGTTTGCATGTGTGACAATTTAAACAAATACATACAAGTACAAACATGTGACACTTGCACACTCCCTTGTACTCACGCACAAACACACACACTCACAAAAACACACACAAGCAAGCACACACACACATACACACACTACACTCGTCCATGCAACGTTTGATGGAGAGGAGTCATCATACAGTCATCATCCGTTCAACAGAGATGAATATTTTCTTGTGTGGAAGTTATTTGCTTGCTGCTGCTCATGCTGATGATGATGATGACGACGATGGTGATGCTAATGATGATGATGATGGTGATGTTGACGATGATGATGATGGTGATATTGTTGGTGATGCTGTTTTTTAATAATTTTTTAATCAAAATTTTAATTCGGGGAAGTACGCAAGTTTTATGTACACACAACAACACACAGTCATGTAAACACACACGCGCACGCACACACACACGCACGCTCAACACATAGACACGCATACATCTAACATCTACATACATTTACTCATACATGCCCACACGTGTATACTAACTCATATACACAATATACAAAGATGCACAGTGCACAACAAACAGATTTCTAATTTAATTATAATCCAGTGCTAATTCAATTTCTTCTCTCTCTTTAATTCCATTTGCGCCAATAAATTTTCAAAATAACAACAATAAGAGTAACAATAATAACAATTATTATTGCTCTAAACCTAATAAATAATAACAAAAACAACAATGACAATAATATAAGCAAGAATAAGCAGCACAAAATTGCCAAGGTAATAACAGAGAAAGATTCAAGTCGTTTAATAAACAAGCCAGAGAGGAGCGGACAAATAAACCGGATAATAAAGATAAAGCCAGACATAAACGCGGACATAAACGCTAACTGAAGCCACAAAAATGTTTAAACATAAACGCAATTATATACAGGACCATAAACAAATATACAATCGTTGAATTGTGTATACCGCAAACGAATATTAAATAATTTTTAACGTAATTTCTATGAGTGGGCGATAAAGGTGAGGATGATGTATATTTCGAGTTGGCTATAGTTCAATTGCAATAATGATTAAGATGATGATGATGATGATGATGACGGTGATGGTGATGATGGTGATGACGACGTCAATGCTGTTAACGATGACGTGGAAAATGCTGATTTCGTTTATGACCATGACAGCAGTATTTGTAAATAATTCATAAATGAGATGATTATGATGATGAAGATGATATTGACTATTAAACAAGCTATGATGATAATGATGATGATTACGTTGGTAATGATGATGATCACGACGCTGGCGATGATGATGACGTTAATTTTTGTAATGATTTATTTTATGGCGTTTGATTAATGGTGTTGATAAAACTGCCGTCGAAAGTGACGATGATCATTATCATCATCGTGACATCATCATCATCATCATCATCATCATCATCATCATCATCATCAACGTTCTAATCAGCATAATTAACATAATTGTCATCATCATCGTTGTCGTCATCATCATCGTCGTCTTAAAAGGTCATCATCATCATCTTAAAAAGTCATCATCGTCACCTTAAAAGATCATCATCATCATTTTAAAAGGACATCATCATCATCTAAAAAGATCATCATCATCATTGTCATTGTAATCAGCATCAACATCCTTAATGGAAGCAAAACATTACAGCAGCAAATAACGTGCACAATCATTGCATCAATTCATCACACATCAAATTTTACTGTAATCGCCGTTAAATTACATCATCATCGTCATCATCACAGTCATCATCGTCATCATCACAGTCATCATCGTCATCATCACAGTCATCATCGTCATCATCACAGTCATCGTCGTCGTCATCAGCATCACCATCACGACAATAATCTCCATGTCGCAGTTCACTGGAGTTCATTGTAATCAATGTTGCCAGTTTTTCGACAATTATGGCGTAATTATCTTGCCGTTATGACGTCATTAGACTCGCTTGATGACGTCGTGGACGGCGATGACGCTGGCGATGACGTTGATGACGACAATGATGTTGATGGTGATTAGAAGTTTGAGTCTTTTTTTATGTTTGCTACATGTGTTATGTTTTGTTTTTTATCATGATGTTTACGTACGATGATGATATGAACACTGATGATGACAATGATGATGTGATGACAATGATAGCAACAGTACCAACAAATTTATGATAATGATGAAGAATGATGATCCTAGTAACGATGATGAAGATGATGATAGTAGTTCTGGCAAGGATGAAGACGAAACCTGACGTGTGATTTACGTGTCGAAAGACTTGAAAAGTAGCTTGGAAAAATGAAGAAAAAAAGACGTAGACAATTTCAAAAGGACCTACGAAGGGATGATTAAAATTTTATCAGATGATGAAGGGGAGGCTGATGTATCGCTAGTGATGAAGATGCTGCTGATGATGATGACGATGAAGATGATAATGATGGAGACGATGAAGGTGATGATGACGATGAAGATGAAGATGATGAAGATGACATTCCTATAGATGACATTGAAGATGGTGATGAAGTTAGAAAAAGGTGATGACGATGATGAAAATGAAAAAAAAAGAATGATGACCAGGAAGAAAAGGGTGGAGCTGATGGAGATGAAAAGGAAAAAGATGAAGAAGAAGAGTAGAATGATGATGTAGGCGACGATGTTCGATGATGAAGATTGAAGATGAACACGATCTCCACCATTAACATGATGACAATGTAAATAAACAACTATAATGATAAAACTTCAGAGTTTTCGCAAGTAATATATCTGAAAAAATGGCAAAAATAAAGGGTCAACAACAACCATTGCACCGATATTTTTATTATTATTATCAACCTCATTTAGCAGAAAAAACCACAATAACAATGCTAGCAATAACAGAAATAATAAAAATAATGACGATGATGATCATCCATCCATCCACTCATCCACCCATTCATCCATCCATCACGTGAGTACTGATTGTAATCAAAGCGATCGTTCCATGTTTCAACTGCATGCTAAAGCTTATTTCAACATATAAAGTGCCTATGAATAGACCACAATACACAGACACACATTCGCACGCACGCACATTCATACACACTTACACACACATACACATGCATACAAACACACGCGCACATATATATATATATATATTTATATATTTGTATTAGTTTTTTCGGTTGAATAATAGGAAACGGAAAAATTCCTCTTACAATTATTTTACATCTGGTTATTAAGTAACATAAAGTTATAAAATGTTATTATTTTTATATTATTAAATATTATTTCATTTGAAAGTGAAGTATAATTTTTAAAATTATGAAAAATATAATAACGATAATGATTACATGATGATGACAATGATGATGAGGATGACAATGATGATAATGATGATGAATGATTGTATTTTGAAGGTGATGTTGGATAATGTTGATGACTAGACAATGGCGAAAGAATATTGCTTAGCTATCATGGTTTTATCTTTATTATCATCGTCATCATTACAATAATCAACATTCTCACCATCGTCATCACCATTACCACTTGACCAATATCATCATTTTACTCTCAAATTTCTGGCTTTTCATCTATTTGGAATCATTTCATAAGTTCTTGGTCGTTGGATGAGCTACGGTTCAAAACTCTGTATGAACGATTGGACATGCCCAATCACAGAAAAATATATCATTTATTTTCATTAAACAACAAACATGAATTTTAATTATTTTTTTATGGTCGCGGCAGGCGAACAATTTTTGTACATTTGGATTTTTGTTTGGTTGTACGCGTATTATATGGTTACAGACTTGTACGAAGTGTGTTGTGGTTGTTCTATGGCAAAACGGTCCTCAATCAATGTGATGTCAAAAAACAGGATCAAAATAATTTATGGCTAGAAGTAACAGCAATAACGATGTTGGTGTGGAATGTGAAAAAGATGAAGAGTTATAATGATGAAGATCACGATGATGACAAAAATGGTGATGACAACACCTTGATTGCAATGAGTGAGTGACTCATTATCGTTAGACCCTGTTTTACCTGCCTACATTTTTAATAGCACTGAAGAAAGTTATGAGACCGAGCGTACTTTGGAGTAACACGAAGATCAGTATGACTGCCAACAAAACTCGCAACAGCAAAAAATCTGGGTTTTTAACTGTGAAGAATTTTTTATATTCGTTGCTGATGTTGTCATTTTGACGGGTGTTGATGTTTTCATTGTTGTGGTTGTCATTGTTGGCGTTGTTGTTGTTATTGTCGGTTTTATCCAGAATCAAATCATTCTGCGGAATATTTACAAGGACCGGGCTTTTATGGCGAGTTTTGATGTAGAGATTGTTGTTCCTGAAGTATCGCTGATGATATCTGTTGCTGTATGACGCCGGGCCGCTATTAATTGAAGACGACAAAGATGACGATGGCGATGAAGCCGATGATGTAGACAACGATGATGATGACGACGACGACGATGAGGAAGAAGATGGACGTGTGGACGCTTCGGGCCAGAAGTTTGTTGACGGACATGTCCAGTCCTCTATGGCTTGAGTGTCCGATTTGTTGGCTGGTTGAGCAAGGGGTGGGATATTAATTGAAAATATTATTTGTTTTGTTGAACATTTTCGTATCATCATTATGCTGTTGTGAAATAATAGCAACATTTGATAAAGATAACGGTAGTTTAAGTGAAAATTAAAACAGAGCGGTTGGTAATTGAAACAATGAATGAAGCGAAGTTGAAGACGTTTGTTAGACCACTGAGTAACAAAAAACTTAAAATTACCACTGAATATTTTTAAATGATTTAAAGTTAATTAAAATTAAATGAAAAATTTAAAATACTGACCGAAGAGAGCGTTGAAAGAGTACTGCCGGCACATTGGTACAACATCAGGGGGGCGAATTTGAAAGAGGGTATCGAATGAATATGCGTGGCCCACCTTAGGATTAGGGTTAGATAACAGCGATGCTGATGACAAAGTTGATGATGACGATAACAATGATGAGTGTGATAGTAAAAGTGATGATGACGACCATAACAGTGATGAGTGTGATGGGAATGCTGGCAATGTGGACGATAATGTCATTGATGCTAGGGTAGGATGATGACGACGTTTGTGATGCACGTAAGTTAGTCGGTAGTCACATCACAACATGTGCGATGATTAGAACAGTTATAATGTTAACAAAATAAATGATGAAAGTGTAGACAATCTATTAAATTATTGTTTGTTATGGATAAAATTTACGAAAACTCACAAATTTCAAAATTTGAAAAACCCTTCTGAGAAAAACGAAAAAAATTACATAAAATGGCAAACACATTTGTTTAAATTTATTTTCAAAAACTCAAATAAATTTTAAAACAATTTAAAACAATTAATCAAATATTTCTAAATAAAAATCATAAATATTCATTCATAAATGTTACACACACACAAACAAACAAACACACAAACACATCAAACACACACATACACATACACACACAAATAACAAAATGGAACGGACAGACTAACTTAAACTAACGCACAAACACACTTATTCAAAAAAATAATAATAAAATGAAAAAAACTAAATTAAAGACCTGTAAATTAGATGGAGGTTTTTTAATATATTTTGGAAGTTGATCATAGAAGGCACATGGTACTGGCGTCCAACCGATTGGGTTGTTGTCGGGAAAGTACAAACCTTCGGGGCGGTGGATTTTGGTTGTTTGTGGGTTTGTTGGTGATTGGTTGGCTGTTGGCTGGTTGTTGATTAGTTGCTGGTTGGTTGTTGTTTGGTTGTTGGTTGATGTTGTTGCTGAGTTGCCGGTTTATTGCGTTGTTTTCAGGTAGTAAAAATAAACCGTTATTTAAGTAATGATTAATTGCGGATTGAATTGTCTGCAGTTATTGCAGATAATTGTGTTTTTGTTGGTTGCAGGTGACAGTTGATGCCGTTAGTTGTGGTTCTTTATGTTGTTTGCTTGTTAGTTGTTATTGTTAATATTGTGAATTGTTTCATACTGAATGGTTCTTTGAACAGTTGGTTTTATGTGCCTGGCTTGATAAATAGTTACGTATGGTTCTTGACTTTTGTTTCTTATTTAAAATGACTAAGCATTTAATATGTTTCTCATTTTCCGATTCAATTAAATATTTTTTAAAATTTTGAGACTAAACTTTTTTTTGTTAAAAATTTATAAAAAATAAATATCTTTGAATGAAAGGATTTGCTTTTTACAAATAATTTGAATTAAAGTTAAACTTGAAATGTTATGATAAATATCAATATAATTAACTTTTTTCAAAAAATTGTCCAACCAAAAAAACGCTAAAATTTACGTAGACAAAAAACAAAAAAAATATAACCTAGGACATCTCCTTTTTCAACTTTGAAGAAATCTTTCGGGTCGAGTTGGTACTCCGAATATCGAAGATCGGTCGGCAAAAAGCTGTGCTGGAACATCAGTCGGTACCTCACTCGCATCTTGCTGTTGCGTCTGTGTAGGCGTGGCGACGATGATGGCTGTGATGGTGGCAATGATGATGACGATCGAGGTGATGAAGAGAGACGTGATGTCAAGGGTGAAGGTAATTTCAGAAGTGATCTTGTTGAAGTAGATGGTTGTGATGACGGTGATGATGAAACAGATGTTGGGGATGATGAAGACGATGACGATGATGACGATGGCGGTGCAGACGATGATAACGGTGATAAAATATTGGCGAAACTTTCAAGTTTTTGTGAACTGAAAAAGGGAGTTTTGAGACTGAATTTAGTTTCTAATGACGATGATGAAACTGTAGATGGCAGAAGTGATAATGATGGTGAAGATGATGAAGATGATAAGGATGACTTCGAAAAATATGATGATGGAAATATGGATGACAAAAGCTGAAATGATGAAACTGACGATAAAAATGATAACAACGATTCTTGAGGTGAAATTAAAAATGATGGTGAAGCGTAATGTGACGGTGATGATGAAGACGGTAATGATCTTTTTTTAGTTCTAGACTCTGATTCGTTTAATGGCAGCGAATGAAAAGTTTTTATATTAGATTCCTCTGAAAATGATAACGGCAAAGATGGCGACAGCGAAGATGATGAAGAAGACGAAGAAAAAAATGAAGATGAAAAAGGCGGTAATATAGCCAGCGATGAGGACGATGATGATGAAGATGGTGACGAGGCATGCTTTAATGGGAGCTTTCTTGGATTGCGCTTTTCATGCAAACCCGCTAAAAACTGCGATGACGACGACGATGATGAAGACGACGACGGTGATGATAAGGATGACGACAAAGTCGATATCGGTCGCCATATCTGAAATGTGACGGAATGCTTAATGGAATGGACGTTAACGAAGTAGCGCCACTTTACGACCAGACCGGAAGCGATTGATCCGTGCAATGGATCAGGTATTAGGACGACGTTGTTTAGTAGATCCGCATCCTCTATCGGACGCATTGTAGCTTCGTGTCCCAGATATTCGATACCTTAAAAATGAAAATAATAATTTATGAGAGTATAATAATACCGTCGGTAAAATATTTACAAGGCTGATGCTGTTCATTTGATATCGGGTTTTTTTTCATGTTTTCAACATCGTGTCATTTATATTTTATCCGAAATTTTTGAAAATTAAAAAACCAGGCAGAAAACATCATCCTTATCATTCTTATCATCATCTTCTTCACTGTTTTCACCATCCCTACCATTCTTATCATCAACAATTTCATCGTGAAATAATTTTAGCTTTATAATTACTCATAAAACCTCTTAAATTGCAACCAATTGAAAAAATGCTGCAAAACTAACTAAATCGTCCATTATGTTGAAAGTTGCATGCAAAAGTTAGTATGTGATCGTATTCACATGACTACTGTAAATACTGTTAATATATGTTAATTTTTTTAATTTTTCAATATTTTCAATTAATAAGATTCAAGTGTAAGCGACATTTTTTACTTTCAAACTGCAAGAATGACCTTACAAAAGTTGAAGACTCAAGACAGAACAACAAAACAAATGATCAAGCAAACTTTCAATTAATCAAAAACACGAACGAACAAACGAACGAACAAAAGGACAAACAAACGAACAAACGAACGAACGAACAAATACGTAAACTGTTAGACTGACTTGACTGACTGAATGACTGAATGAATGTAAAAATGAACAAATGAGACAAATTGAGTGAATAGATGCAAGAACAAAGAGTTAATTAAACCAATTGAAGCAGACTGTGGCTGGCAGTTTTTACAATAAAAAATAAACAAATAAAAATAAATAAAATAAAAAAACAAAGACTCATGGAAGGAAACAACAGCTGATGGAAGCTACTGCGCTGCAAGCATACAGGACCTCACCGTGCCATTATTTTATTATTTATAATCAATGTTTCCAATATTTCCATTACCAAATAAAATTAATAACACAAGGAATATTTGCTCATTAACACGGCAAATACGGCGGAACACTCAGAAGGCTGTCCTTACTACACACACAAACACACCACACACACACACACACACACACAACATAATCACACTCACAAATACAATACGCAGACGCACGTTTGCAGAAAACGACAAGTACACATATACACAAACAGACATACATACATACACGCATTCACATACACACACCCTAGTATACAGTTTTTCCACCTATGCATACACAAACATGCATCATGCATTCATGCATCTATGTGTTTACTTAGATTGTTTGTGCGTTAAGTCATCGTTATCTAATTTTAGCCGGTGTATTTCTGTTTACTCGTGTAGGTAGGTGTGTGTGTATATGTTTGCGTGTGTGTAAGTGTATGCTTGTGCATGTGCATGTTTGTGCGTATGTCTGTGTGTGAGTACGTGTATGTGATTTTGTGTGCAAGTTCGGTTGTACGACAACGACGATGATAATAATAAGGATGCTTTGACGATGCTTCGGTGCCACGATAATGATTGGACGTTTAGCAAGTAGTGGAAATGATGAAATTATTGTTGTCGCAAATATGATGTAGCCATTGCAGAAAGAAGCAAGTACACGTTGTTAAATAATAATGAAGTGGGAACATGTGATGATGAAGCAACAAATTAACGATGATTATGCGATGAAAATGATGTTGTTTAGTAAGGAAATATCAAATGATGTCATCTAATAATAAATTTGCGGTTGATAATTGCTTTGATTTTTTTTCTTGTTTCAAAATATGAATGTTCTGTGAAATTATCCATCGTGAAATAGTTCCAAAAGGTATTCTTAAATGGGATTGGTGTAAAGTAAGGTAACGAAAATTCAATTCCTTTGTGTTGGTGAATAATTTTTACTATCTGAGTGTTGTACTATATACAAAATTAGATGATTCAAATACTATAAACTGTTTTTCAATAAGAACGAAGAAGTACGTGCGTAAAATGCCATAAGGCAATTCATCAAAATATTTAACGAAGCTATAAAAAAATCTGAACAACTATTTTTTAAAAACTTTTAAATTCTATATCGAATGAGCACTTTAGTTTAAATTAATCCGTCCATATAATCATTCATTCTTTTTTCTTTCAATCCATTTGTATGTCTATCCATTCAGTCATCCGTCAAACTGTGCGCCAGTCAATTCATCAACAATTTGATCAGTCTAATTATTCATTCATCTGCAAATTTATCCATCAATCATTTGATCGTCCTTGCTGCAATTAATGAAACAGCAAAGACATCCATTACATCAGCAGCAATACATTAACAAAATCGTCAACATTAAATGAAAACAACATTTGTGACATCGTCAACAGAGGCAACAACAAACCTTCACCATCATCATCATCATCATCATCCATCATCATCCTCCATCCTCCTCCTCCTCCTCCTCCTCCTCCTCATCATCATCATTGACATCATCACCATCATCATCATCATCATCATCATCATCATCATCATCATCATCCATCATCATCGTCGTCGTCAACGCCGACATGCAGTAGTGCATTAGATTCAGAGAAATCATTCATTTTGCAAGCTCTGCAAATAACTGAGTTTCACCAAGTAGTGCTTTAATGTATTATTCATTTTCAACATCACACGAAAACATATAATGAGTACTTAAACGCAGACGTATAAGCAAATATATACACACACACAGCACAACACACACTGAACAATGTACACGCAAATACACACACACACACACACACACACACAACACACACAAACACACACATACACATACACTGAACAATGCATGCAAACGTACAGGCTAATATAGATTTAATAAGCATAACTAAAGCAACACTGGGAAAAAGAGACAGTAGATTCACAAGTCAGCCCGTTAAATATGGTTAGATTGTTTAAATTTAAAACTTAATTTCAAGTTTGAAGTCGCTGGGGCTTACGTACCTGTCCGAAAAAATATAAACTACACTTTTTAAACATTCTCGCGGAGGAAGCTCGCTATTAATCTCGCGATAAACCACGCGTAGTTTCAAAAAAAGTTTTGCCTACTTCATAGTGGTGTGTATGGAAAAACGCAACAACAACCATAACAATCACACCAGCAATAACAACAGCGTTTGACAGCACCAACCACATTTTAAACATGAAAATAGCAATTATTCTAAGTGCTTTCGCTGTACGAGTAACAATAATCTAAATTTCGTAACAAAAATTAGATTCTTATTTAACAACATATGACATATTGAGAATGAAGTAAAATATATTAACATAGACACCTGTTGAAATTATTATTTAAAATAATTCTTATCATAAAACGCCCTACAAAATTAACATATATTAATAGTAATATATAAATAAACTAAATTTACGATCATAAAATAACTAACAAAATATTACAATTAACGATATTACATAACAACAACGTGCCGACAACAACAACAACAACATAAAAGCAACATAACAAAAACAACGACGACGACGTGACAACAACATCGTGACAACAACAGCAACATAACAGCAACAATATAGCAACAACTTAACAACAAAATATTTTTTTTAAGCAGCTGCAGCCCGAAACAACCCGAACGTTTAATTAAATGATAATGGGTTGAACAACTAAGATGTCCATGCAACTTCCCCACATATGTTAGATAAATAGACGTTATACTACAGATAAACAAATGATATACAGAGGTAATATAAAAATTTTATAATAAAGTTTATAGAAAATTATCAAATCTGAAAAAAATGTAATTTAAACAACACTTAGAAAAATCTGGTCTGAGAAACAGAAAAAAAGCCTAGAGATCGAAATATATATATAGACAGACAGATGAATAGATAGATAGATAGACAGACAGACAAAGAGACAGACAGACATACAGACAGATAGATAGATAGATAGACAGACAGACAGACAGATAAATAGGTAGATAGACAGACAAATAAATAGATAGATAGGTAGGTAGATGGACAGACAGACAGGCTCACAGACACACAGACAGACAGCTAAAGAGAGAAAAAGATAAACAAGGAGGAAAGGAGTGAAAAAAAGAGAGAAATAAAAAATTTCACGCAGTATAGTATTGAGAGCGGATAATTTAAAAGGACGTATACTAAGAAAGAACAAAGAACATAAACAATGGCCAGGGCAATTCTCATAAGCATTTGAAAACAAAAACAAAAAAATACAGCAAAACAACAACAACAACGACAAAACAAAAAAAAACATAACATAATATAACAACAACAAAAACACCATACTCATCAACAACAATAACAATGACATCAACTATAAAATTTAACATAAGCTGTCGTTTTTATTACATTAATGCAGTGCGATAATTCATTCAGAAAATTACAATTTATCTAGAATTAAATAACGTAAACAATAGTAGATGGCACAGATAAAACTTTCGAATTGAAAAGGACAATATGTTATAAATATGAAACAAACACTCAATGAAAACATCAACTAAACCCGAGAACCTTTGAAACAACATCAACAAAAGTCTAGTTACTCAAATAACAACATCAACACTACAACCACCACCACTACCAGCAGCACCAGCAGTAGCTGCAACAGCTTCAACAGCAACTGACAGCGCGCACGCCAGCGGCAACAAATAAAACAAATATATGGTTTCAGAATAAATTGGGCTAAACAAATCTGTCTGTATTATGCTCGGGACAGTTTTATTAAGTTCATTAGTCGCATGTCGTGTGTTTTATTGCAAATGTTAGCATTACTACTACCATCAAAGCCTCCGTCACCACCCTACCATCTCTTGTGCAGTTTGATGCTACTGCTGCTGCTGCTACTACAGTTGCTGCTGCTACTACTACAGTTGCTGCTGTTGTTGTTTCTTGCCATCCTTACGTAACTGCTGATGCTATTGGTTCTACTGTGGTTAAATGTCCACTACGATTCATTACGTTACAACATTAAATGTTTCAGTGCATTACAGCATTAAATTTTTATTGTCTTATTTGTTTCATGCATTTTTGTAGGAAATAAAAATATGTTTTTATGATTAATATTATATAAATATATATTTAATATAAAGTGTAATTATTTATTATATATAAATGAATGATTCATAAATGATTTGTACGCATTTCCAACAACAATACAAACAACAACATTTTCAACACAACAACAACATTTCCATCACAACAACAATAACAACAATAACAACAGACCAATGACAACAAAACAACATGGAAAATATTGTTATTAAATTCACCGGCATAATAAACAGGCGTCTGCTCACGTATTTACATGTAAAAAATGTTTCAAATTAGTTTAAAACGCGGCTAAGCTGGTCGTGGAACTCAATTTATCACGTGAAAAAAGTGAAATATTATTTTACGCTTCAGCTATCAATAGATAAAACATCCTCGAAGATTTTATTTTCTAACATACTTCTCAAAAATTGTATAAAGTGCTTTGAAGATTGTTCACTCCAGTACTGTTATTCATCTTATTTTGCAATGTGCTGGAGATACTTTAAAAATGGACAAGAAATAAAAAAAAGGCAATTAGGTGCATTATCTAATACAACTTTCATTTTTATATTTACCATCATCATCACCACCACAATCGTTATCACCATCATCACCATTTTCATCATCATCATCATCATCATCACCATCGTCTTCACCATCGTCATCATCGTCATCATCATCAGCATAACGCCCAACGAACTTTGTGGAGGTTGACATGTAGCGATCTTGACATACGCATTGTAGTACGTCCCTTTGATAGTGTACGGTGCGAGGGAACGTGACGACGACGACGATGATTTTGGAGGTTTTCCGCTATCACATTGCCACGAATTTAAGCCATAAAGGTCAAAGTTCAAGTTTTTCAAAAAGAGGGTACTAACGGGGACCCCGAATTCTGGAGTGCCCTTCTGACCGCAGGCGTTTTTGTGGGGGTTGCCAGAGCAGATAATTCCCTGCTTGTTTGGAGAGAGGTGGAACTCTGTGGCCATGTTACAGATCCTGAAGATGATGAAATGATGGAGAGGATGAGGATGACGAGGATGGCGATGATGATAGTAATGGTGATGATGGTGATGATGAGATGATGATGATGAAATTGAGGTGAGGACAAAATGACGATGACATGATGACAACGAAGAGTATGAAGTTGAAATGATGACGAATAGATGAATGTGATATGAGATGATGATGACGAAGACGGTGAGGATGATATTGCATAGATGTGGATGAAAATATTGATGAAATATTGAGTGGCAGAGGTTTGTAGCATATGTAACAAATGTTTCAACCCTAATTCAAATTTAATGATTTTTTTTAAAGCACCGGTTGATCGATTGAGGATAAAAAAGATTCTGAAAATATTTGTTGGGCATTTTAAAAATTTCTGCTGTAGAAAGTCTTCGTGATAAAATTTTGCAAAAAAATTGTGTTTAAAGTCATGAAATTTATGCGAGAGTCAAAAAACAAAAAAAATCTTTGACAGAACTTTGGGGAAAGTGCCGTGAAATTGAAAAGAGTGTAATTAAATTTGCCAGTAAAGTTACAGAAAGAATAATATTAGAAGATTTAATTTTTTGAGAACTGTTTGCAAAACTAGTTCGGAAAGAATTTAAAAATTTGTGAAAAAATATAAAATATTAAGAAAAAAATTAAGCAAAATGTTGAACACGCTGCGAAATGACTTATGAAGTGTTTGCTGTAATTAAACTGAATTCATTGAAATAATTTGATGGCGAGGATGTTTGTGATATTATTATAAAAAGATGACAAAGGACTGAAGGAATTGTGTAAAACCAACGTAATGACTACAGTGAAAGCTTAAATAGATTCTGTAAGAATCTAGACAGGGTAGAGGAGTGTTGAAATAATGTCATGAATTATTCTAATCATCTCTTTATATACACTTTAATAAACTTGTGAAATTTAAAGAAAAAAAAGTTTAAGAATCTTGTGAAAAACTTTCAGAGACGGTAGGAGGAGTTAGAAATCAGGGAGAGCCTTAAACTTAAAAGTCTTTTTGAGGTGTGTTTGTTGAAGGTTTCATAAAAGGAAAAACTGAAACCTGAGCGAGAGGCATAGTAAAAAGTTATGCAGATGTAACGGGTGCTGTTGAAAAGTTTGTGAAAAAAAATTTTTGAAAAATTAGTCTGATGAAACGAAAAAAATATTTTTTAAACATTCATAGAAAAAAATATAAATGCGTGTTTGTCAAAAGAAGCCGAGCGTGATGTAAAAGTTGTAGAAAAAATTAGCAGGAATTTTGGGAAAATTTGTAGGAGGAACCAAAGAAATTTTTAGAGAAAACTGAATATAATCATGAATTTTGATAAAGACAGATTCAAAACATACAGAAAAAGGCCAAAATAATAACAATTTTTTTAGAAGTTTGAACAAAAATTTAGAAAAAATATGAAAGAAATATTTTGTATCATAAAGATGAAATAAAATCAGGATGGAATTTTGGGCCAACCGATTATTCTCGTTGCACCTGGAAAAAAAACTTGAGAAATTTGAATATATTTAATGGTGGCGTTAATAACAGCCTGGATGACGATGGTAAAATTGTGATGAGGATGAGGATGGTTGAGGAGGTTGACGATGATCGTCGCAGTATTAAGAATGAATGAAAATAATGACATTGATGAATGTGCTCGTGATGATAACAAAATGTTCACGGCAAAGACGACAATAAAGACGGGGTGATAGAGAAGATGACAATGAGGAAGGAAGTGATAGAAAAGATGATAATGAGAAAGAGGTGATAGAGAAGATGATAATGAGAAGGGGGTGATGGAGAAAATGATGGTGCTGATGATTGTTGGTGGAGAAGTGTTCGGTTGTGAATTATCGTCTCTCTCCTATGATTTATGTTTGGTTTTGTTAAGAACGGTGAACGTTAAACGTGAGCAATGATGATGATGATGGAGATTATTCAAATCTTAATGGTCCTTATCTCGAAGTGATTATCGTGATCAGGTTAACGATGTTGATTTCAAAGGCGATGATAACAAATACAATGCAACGAACATGATAATATTGATCATCATAATATCGTTAGGCATGATGAGAAAAATATTATTTAATACATTCAATTCCGATAAGACTAAAAATTTCACACTATTAAATTTTTTTAAATCGTTAAATTATAAAAATTGTGAAAAAAATTATTAGCAGACCATTTTATTTTTATTCATTTTATTACTTCCAACTATTATTAACTGAAGCAGCACTAACTTGTTTCCATGCCTAAAGACCATTGTCTTTACAGCTCTCTCCCTTGGATCGTAAGCGCTGATGAAGGAAGGATGATATGAAGCATTGGCCTTGACACTAATGACGAGATCAGTGAGTACGCACCAGGCGTCGAAGTAATCGTAACTGTCCAGTATTTTGATAGTTTCTGCGTCGATGAAGGTCGTGTCGACTTGAGCGACCGTCTCGTTGACCTTGTTCCAATCCTGCGAGTACTTGGCGTCGGCGCTGAACCTCAGCCAGATGGAGCCATCCCTCGTCCGGCTGACGTACGCTGCGTGCTGCATCCCTCGCCGATCTGTTAGCACGTTCTCGCCCGTTTTCAAACTGCACCAATCTGCTGGCGAGGAAGTTGTTGCAAAAATGTAAAGTGTAACTCTTTGGATGGCTTGCAGTTTAAAAAACAGTATATTTGAAACAATTGCTGCTGTGTTGTTAAACCTATGTTACTTTTACAACTTACAAATAACACAAATGACTTTAAAATTTGGTGAAGATTTGATAAAAGATAAGATAATAAAACGGTGAATGACAACATATTTGGTGATGCAAAACGCAGTGTATTGAAAATGACGCGTATTCGATCTAAGTGACGATGACCGGACAGAAGGAACGAGATGGCAATTACGAAGCCAGTAAGACTGATAGTTGTGACGCACAAGCTCGCCAGCCAGCCAGCAGACGATGCAGCTTCGTTGGCTCGAAAATAAACGACGAAATGCAATTTGGAGATTCTAATAAGTTTCTTTGGACTCTTTTTATGCATTTTATATTTATATTTTAAGTTTCCATTTCTGATTTTTTGGCTTCTGTTTGAATTATATCTTCTAAACATAAATTTAGAGAACGTGAAGATTTTTGATGAGAAATTTGATAAAAGCGAATGAAAAAATCTTGAAGTAAAATGAAACATGATCCGAACTTAATTTGCCATCAATGAATAATTCATTACATCACGTCACTTCAACGTCCCATCTTCCATCACACGTTCAACAGAAGCTGCCAGATAATATCGTTCTTGCGGTGGCGACACCAGCGTTGGCCTCACATTATATATACATTTATGTATAATATAAAAAAAGAAATAAAAAAAAGAGGGAGGGAGAGAGAAAGAAAGAAAAAGGGAGAGAGAGAGAAAAAATCTTCATTTCGTTAAAAATAATGTATAATTTCTTTCGTGGCAGGTCAACCATTGTAAGCTTTTAAATTTCAATATTCTATTTTTTATTTGCTTTACTATCTTAACCGGTTTCTAAATGCTGTATTAACCGACAAAAAATGTAGTACTCAGACACAATACAACATAGAAATTAACATTGTGACAGTGGACATGAGATGGTAACGAATGCTAACAAATGATTGCGAATTATAACAAATGCCAACCTATGCAGCTGGCCAATGCAGCTATTTTCTTAATTTATCACAAAAATGTCCCATATGCCAGCCAAACAAATGCAATTATTTCATTTATGCCCCCAGCTAGCAAATGTTACATTTTTATGCGGACGAATGTTAGTTACACTTAGAGATGGGCTCTGCACCAATCTCGTCACAATAAATAATATCCAACTACACAAATTCTACGACTTCATTCACGTATTATGTGTTGCACGTACACAAACAAACAGATTTTCACGCACACACACACACTCACACACAATAATACGCAAATGTAACGTTAATCTTCCTTTTCATCATCAGCCAGCGAACGAACTGACGACGTTGTTACGCGTTATATGCTTTGGTCGAAGAATGAGATATCTGAACAAATGTTCGATGATTGACAGGCAGAAGAGGGAAGAGATGTCTGTGTGCGTGAGACAATTCAACCAACATGAGACAAACATTAACATCACCATCATAGGACCCCATCAATAAAATGCACGCATAGTTCAGACTCAACTTTCAAAAGAATTCACACACGCACATTTAGGTCCAATACACGTAGCAGACCTTTCAAAAACATATACATAATAAATACACCAAATGTAAGTTCCCAGTCTTGGCTTATATGTATATAAATATATACATATATATTCTTTAATTTAGTTTATTAAATTTGTAACATTATTATTCTATAGTTAGTTTTTTCATTTCTTTTCAGAGTTGGTTCTGCTGATGATCTTTTTATGACGTTATGTTGGACTTTTCATTTATAATATTTTCCATTAAACTATTTTTAAATCTTCCATGGTCTATTTATAAAATTTAATTTTTAAAACTTTACAAAAAATTTCATTGTTTTTGCGATTTAAAACTCTACTAAACAAAACCTAATGATGATTTCTCGGATGGAGATGTCTTGGACGACATTTTCAAAAGTTAAAAGTTTCCTCTCAAACAAAATTCTTGCAGCAGCACAATAGTTGGACTTAATTTTATTAGCATGTCATCCTAAAGATAAAACAAAGACAGACAGACACAGACAGACAGACACAAACACACACAGACACAAACACGCACAGACACAAACACACACAGACACAAACACAGGCAGAGGAACATGAAGTAGAACACCACGCCACACATTTTTACATAATGTTCCCGTTCACTGAGCTTTTTTCGCATCGTCTCCATTCAATGGCCAGATAAAATTCTTTTTTTAAATTGCTAAGATTTTTTTAGTTTAAGTATTTTAGTTTTTAGTTTCTTTTTTAAATTGAATTAATTTTCCGTTTTTTTAAAACTATATATTGCAATGTTACACTTTTGTTTGTACAAAAGCAAGCAGTACATTACAGTACTACTACTAACAAATTTGTATCATAAGCTTTTTGGCATGAAGGCAAAGTCAGTTTGTATTGTTAAACTTATTTGCAGCAAAAATATTTATAAAACTTTGTTGTACAACATGAGTACAAAAATTATTGCGAATGACATCAAAGTTGCATGTGTGAGAGCTGAAAGGAAAGATATATAGATAGATATCTGAATGATAGTTGCATGACAGCATATAAAATTGTTATCGAGAATGTAGGTACTTAAAAACGTGCATAAGTGAAATTGTAACCCCAGCTTTGCGAACCAGAACGTTTAACTTAAATTATTTATAAAAACACACATTTTGAAAATATTTAAAATTCATTAATATTCGACTTATTAAAAGATCTTTGTCTTTACATAAATTGAAGTAAATATAAATTGGAGCAGATTTCATGCAAATTTTAAAATTGCTGGAATAATTTGTTGGAATGAAAGTGAGATACAATTGTTGTACGCACTTAGCAATGTAAACTGATTGTGATGAGTGTTATTTCAATCTGTCTATGATAGATATTGCAGTTAAATTGAATTTTGTAGAAAATTTAGCTATTTTTTCAACGTACCTTCCAGCAGTTGACTCACAAAAATTTGCAATAATACTAAAATATTGATAAATCAAATTAAATTAACAGAAACGTATGCAAACAAAAAAAACTGCCTGGCATTTTTATATTTTTAAGATGGCCACCATACCTGTTCCTGTAAACTCAATTAATTTTTCAAATTAAATTTTTTTTCAAATTCTTACTTCGAAAATAAATTTGGAAAAAAACTTTCAACAGCGGAAGTTTGCTGCATGGAAAGAGATCCGTGTGCGTTTCTTTTTGATGTTTTTGTGTGGAAATCTTCGGCTCACTTTTAAAAAAGTTGGAGGAGGAGGACACACACACACACACACACACACACACACACACACACACACACAGTCACATGATTACAACAACTTACAAAAAGCATACAAAAAGGAACACAACACATATTAACACAAAAACACAAAATATTGTAACTTATAAAATAAATATCAAGTGAAAAATATCTACCGGAAAAACAACAACAAACAGCTAGACAACAACAACAACAGATACAACAACAACAACAACAGTAACAACAACAACAGCAAAAAATCAAACATTCAACAGCATGTACTCATATGCTGGAGCTGACCAATTTAAATAATTCATATGATAATTTTAATCTATGAGTGCCCTGAGAATTTTAGTTGGTTGTGGATTTTGTTGTTGTTGTTGTTGTTGTCGTTGCTGATGTGTAGATGTTGAACATCAACAACAACAGTTTTAAAACAACACAGCAGCAGCAACAACAAACAACAATAACAACAACAAAATCAAAAACACAACAAGACGAGAAACGACACAACCACACATTACAAAACACATTACAACATATCACAACAACAACAACAACAAAAACAACAACAACAAGCTAACAGACACAAATTAGATACAACGATGCTTCCCGCTCCAATACACAATATATCAAACAATTTTTAAACAAATAAAACGAATAGTTTCGTTTCGAGGAAAAAAAATAATTAATTTTAGTGTGATTAATTTTTAAAGTTTATAAAAATTTTTGAAAACTCGTAAAACCTGCATTTTTTCCCTGTATAAGTATTTTAATTATGCCTGAACGCGATGAACTTTTATAACTAAAAATATTTAGTGTGTGTGTGTGCGTATGTGTGCTTGTTTGTTTGTGTGTGTGTGTCTGTGTGTGATTGTATGTGTGTGTGTGTGTTTGTGTGCGTATGTGTGTTTGTTTGTGTGTGTGTCTGTGTGTATGAGTGTGTGAGTGTATGTGCGTGTGTGTGTGTGTATATATAGGTGTGTGTGTGTGTGTGTGTGTACATGTGAGATTATACAGCAAAAGACGAGGATGTTTCTTTGATTTGTTATCTTTTAAAATGGCGACATCAATCTTCCTTGATTCGCGCTGCCAATATTTTTACGCTGGTTCATCGAATGTAGTTTCGTAAGCAACTGACGCGATACTTTTAAAAGAACGGATATTGTTTTGAGTTATTCTTTTCACATATTTTTTTGTTTTTGAGAAAGTAAAAAAACACGGTGATGAAGAGACTAACATGGCCAAAATGAGTAATGATAATGAAGGCTCTTTTAATGATGATAACATAACGTTTTTAGCGATGATAACATAGAAATAAGGATATAAAGTTATAAAAGATAACAACCTATGTATTGATAATAACGTAAAAAATATAATAATAACAATAGCAATAATAATAATTGTTATTATTATTTATATTATTTATATTATTATTATTATAGCATGTACGTCCTTGTTTAAAGTAGTAACTCTTATATACAGATAATAACATTTTATAGCCCAGATAACAAGGCTCGGCTGGAGTCTGCCTGTGGTATTAATTTTGCTTCTTCCAGATAGTTTTCTGTTCGTTTCTACGTCTGCTTCAGTTTGATTTTTATGTTGTTATTAGGATAAATTTTAATTAATTATAAAAAAGTATTTCACATACCTTTGATTTATGTTGTTATTAAGTTTGAATTAATTGGAAAGAAGTGGAAATTAATATTCTTCACTAGATTCGAATTTAATATACAAAATAGTTTTGTTATATGTTAAAAAGAAATAGAATTACGTTTTCAAACATTTTTGAAATATGTAAAATTAATTAATTCACTTGCGCAGCATAAATTGCAAATAAATTTTGAATATTTTAAGACTCAGTTATAAGTGTGTGCGTGTGTGTGTGCGCGTATGTGTGCAATATTTACATGCAAGTGTATGCTTGTGTGTATTTGTACAAGTGTGCGTATATGTGTATGCGTGTGTGTGTGGATATGTGTGCGTATGTGTTGATATGTGTGTGTGTGCGTGGATGTGTGCGCGTGTGTGCGCGTGCGTGCGTTTTATTGACGAGTTTGTGGAAAATCAATGACTGATTTTCTCCGTTGAGTTTGAGTGTTGCATCGATATAAAACTGTTCGAGTGACTGATCGTGCCCGCAACTACGAATACGAACGTGTGGAATTATGAAGGAGCTTCAAACATGAAACTGTACTTATGATATGTGATGTGTGTGTGTGTATTCACACATACGTGATATGTGTATTGTATACCCACTATAAACTTATAGTTATTGAAAACTTGTTTAAATTTTTTTCACTTCATTCAGTGTCAGAAGAATTTTGATCAATCCAATCTAATGTCGTTATTCATTTGATAGTAAATGTTGTTAGTGAAGCGAGGTGAATTTTTATCTGAAGCGTTTGCTGAATAGAAATTGTACAGAATACTTTGTAGTAAGCTCGGAAACATGCAAGCACTTGAACCATCCTACGAACAATATGTACAAAGAAATAATAATTTAAGTGTAAAATTTATTAGATAAAACAAGTGTAGAATTTAAGATGAAACTCTGTTGACAAAAGGACAGAATTACATGCAAGCATACATACGTACATTCATGCAAACACACATTCGATAGTACATGCACGTGCACGTATACATACACAAACAATCCAATGAAGGAAATAAACAAACAAAATTGAGCGTAAAAATCATAAAAGATACAAAGAGCATTTGACTTGCGGCTATTCCACCACGCCACACCACACCACGCCACGCCACGCCACACCTCGCCACATCAACACGCATGAACTGCCTTCAAAGTACAAATGGCGATTGAGCTCACTGAAGCGTGCTGCAAGGTGATGATAATGATGATGGTGATGATGATGAAAATGATGTGGTGATGATGGTGATGATGATGAAGATGATGAGGTGATGATGATGTTGATGGTGATGATGATGATATTCGGTAAAAATGATAAAGAACTAGCGGACGATGATGAAAATGATAACAAAATTTTTGCTAGTAAAATGATGATGATGACTGTGACATTTATAGATCAATATGATTGTAACTTAAAACTAAGAAGATAACCATTGTAATATCACTTGAATAGAAAAATGATAAGACTGATAGTATCAAATTCGCTTATAACGATGACATAAAATAAATAATCATAATAATGATAGATAAACATATCAAAAACGTATCATATTAAATTGTGATATTGATTAGTCTGATAGTTGGAATCGTAAAAATCTAAAATAAAATAAAAATAAGATGAGGATGATGAGTATGTTCAACATGTAAAAAAAGCAAGGATGTTGATGATAAGAATAATGAAGATTGGGTAACAGATGAGAATTAAAAATTGGCTTTAGGATTATGGATAGTAAATTTAATTCATTTCATTTTACGATTTCATTAAAAATAATTGTCTTTCTGTATCTTCAAATTATTAGGAAAACCTCGTGTATATCAGCTTTAGTGTATATAAAGGTCATTAAAACTTTATAAATATTGATGTGGGGAGTAATAAAATATTGGGAGGTGTGATTTTGGGGATATAAAAATTCATGAAAAAGTATAATCTTAGAGGTATAAAATGGCGATCTGAGCAGGCATCAACAAAACAGAGAGCGTGGAATTAATTTGAATGTGAAATCGATGATGTTAAATGTGACATGTATTTTGAACGATGCATTAAACAAAACGTTGGGTGAATGCGTATTCATTGTGTAACGTTGAACTTCTATGAAACTTTAAAAGAGCCATCAGGCAGGCAAACAAGCAGAAAAATGAACAGACAAACAAACTGACAAACAAGCACATAGACAGACAAAGAATTAAAGAAACAAGCAAGCAAAAACATTCGAGATAAGTAGCAACAGGCAAAAAAATCATTAAGGATAAAAGAGAGGAAAAGATGGATAGAAAGATGGATGACGGAAGCTGATGAAGGTGCTGTCAGGGCGTCAAATTAATAAATTAATTGATCGATAGATGTCACGCTGATTGGATTAAATGAGATGCCAGCCGAATAAATGCATTAAGATCCCTCATTAAGAAACTTACTCCTTGCTCCAACTTACCGTGAGATGTTGCCCTACCCCTCTGATGTTCACATTTTTCCTTGGTTTTCAATACATTCCTTAGAATTTAAAAATCATCATTATTGAAAGTATGAGTATGAGTATTAAGAGTATGAAACATTATGCACATACACGAACGTATAAGTTTCTGTCAGCTTTTAAAAAGTTTATATGGCTGAAATCATCTGGGAATTTTTCGAAGAAATTTTATTGAAATTTTAAAAGGAAAAAGGGTTTAATTTTTAATTTTTTTCATTTAATTAGTTTATTTAGAAGTATTTTTCAAATAAAGTTTTAAAAAAATTGTAACAAAAACGTTTTATATTTTGAAACTTTTAATATAAAAATGTAAAAACAACTGCAAAAAAGTGTGACGCTGAATGTTTGCACAAATTGTTTGGCAAGCTCGCTAGAAAGATGAACGATGAACATGTGAGAACACGTACGATCAAAAAAATTGAACAGATTATACAAGCAAACAAATAAATGCACTACTGACTTCACACACACACACACACAATTTATTTGAATAAACAAAATGGTTTCTGAGAAAGAAATTTTATCAAATCACAGACGTAAAGGTCTGAATTGTAACTTTGAAAACGTGTGAATTTGTAATAACAACTCATCTGTGAACAAAAAAGTTAAACCAAATTTGTTTAAAGAGAAATAATCACAATCAACTCTTTCCCTCTAGAAAATCTTAGCATGGATCCTTCAAAAAATTTTCAACAGATACCAAAGTATTTATTATGGCCATACATGAAAAAGTTTAAAAATCAAAACTTCATCAAAGCGTTATTCAACAAAGTTTGTTTTTTTTTTATTTTGCAGTTTTTAATTAGAAATATAAATTTAAAAAAAAATCTTGAAAAGTAAGTGTTTGACGAGTATGCAGATGAAACCAGCAGCTCATCCAAACCAGACAAAGAAATATAATAAATTCTCTTGTAAACCCATCGAAAAGTACTTCCGTGACTCTAAACACAATCAACAGACTTTTTATTGATTTTAAACTGTTTTGGAATTATGATTATGAAATGCATCTGAAAAAATTGACAAGTTTGCAAATAAAAAAACTCCCATTTACGAGCGGAAAAGGAAATACTGGTCTGATATGTGCAACATAAAGAGTGCATATGGACGATATGATGTTTGTTCACGCTGCAGGATTGTACCTTACTGCTGTTTTATGACGCAAAGATGGAGAGATTTCAACAATATGGAAAAAACTAAGAAGAGGAAAAATAATGAAAATGTGTTGGCCTACAGAATGCACGCTTTGACGTTTACGACCGCTAAACTACGTTAGCTGGAGAGGAGTTTTTGAAAGGGTAGATTGCAGGATAATGAAACGTCGCATGCTAAGTTTTAAAACAAGGTGAAAATAAATAAAAGATATATTGAAGAAATAGTGTGCACATAAGATGTGTAGAGAAAAAAGATTTTATATTTTTAATCGAAAAAAGTTTCCGTATTTGACACGTTAAGAAAATTCATCAAATTAGCTTTTCGGTTTCTTTTTAAATTTATGCCCATTAGTAATACATCACACACACACACACACACACACACACACACACACACACACACACACACACACACACACACACACACACACACACTAATATATAAATATTATACGGTTTTATTGTTGCAGTATTTGTTGTTGCTCTAAATAAATAACCTGGATGATTTCGAGTTAGATTTGGAATGTTCGGTGATATGCCATGTAAGGAAAGTTTAAAGATGATGTCAACGTGCGATTTCATAATATATATGGATATAGCATTATATATATATACATATATATTATATTATATTATATATTATATATATATAGCATTATAGCAAATCTATAATATATATTTTTTCTATTAACTAAAATATATATATATATATATAT
>NW_008704034.1:706304-722760 GCF_000326865.2 Helobdella robusta
CATATCACCGAACATTCCAAATCTAACTCGAAATCATCCGTCATTTAGAGCAACAACAAATACTGCAACAATAAAACCGTATCTAGCATCGTTTAAATCTCCAATCTTACAACCACCACGCCAGCAACTTTCACAAACAAAAACTGAATGCGGAACGAAAACATCATTGCCTTAATTCTCAGCAGAAACAACGAATCCGCACCTAATCTTCAAAAAAAAAATAAAAACAGACCAGGACAGCAGTAACAAAGACAAAAAAAAATGAGGCAAGCGGGCAGGCAGACAGCGGACAAATTGATGAATAACTGGGAGCAAATAGATGGATGGCTTGAAGATGCGTCGATGCGACATGCAGCCTGATGAAAATGTTGATGGATGGTTCCATATCAACGTACACGGGAGATTCATGCACATGTTCACGTGCATCTCTGCATACAAATCATCCGCTCCACGTGTCTGTGTGTTTTAATGTTTAAATACTTTCGCCTTTAATCATATTCATAAATTTGCTTCAGAAGTCCATTCACGAGGAGTGCGGTACGAATCAGAAGGCATGCATTAAGTTTAGCAGTTGGTGGCGGTTTTATGTTAGAAACACGCACACGCGCACCTATATAGATGTATGTGTGTGTTTGTTATTTTATATTAATCTAATTATTTAACTATAGATATTTTTATGTACAAAAACAGTGTACAGTGCACAAGCGTACAATATTGTTTGTACGTTTCATGTACTTTCCCTCGTCCAAGCAAGTACGAGGGCAATCTGACATCGGAATAACGAACAGCACATTAACATGCAAAAACATGCTTTGTACGAACATGTGTATGCGTATGTTCTGTACGTGTGTATTTGTGCACGTGTGTGCGCGTGTATGCGTAAGTGCAACCTAAGAATGCATCTAGTTGTGTTTCTGCTTTTGCGCCTATGCATTACAGTGTTCATCGTCTTTGTACATTATTTGTGAACAACGTACACAAGTGTGCACATGTACATCTCTATAACCAGATATACTGGACAAACTGTGTTAACTGCTTGGCACAAAAAATGACAAATTATGTTAATTAGTATTAAAGTTGAAATTAAACTCGAAGCCTGTATTCTTTTTAAAGCATATTTTGGGGATGAATATAAAAGGTTTGATAAGCACACACAAAAATTTGTTTATGTACAAGATTGCAATTTGGTGTAATAAAACCAAATGTCAGTTCAAGGCATTCATGCTGTGTATGTTTGTACACATACATGTTTGTGTGCATGCGTGAATGTTTGCAGGAGCGTACGTGTGTATGCATGCATGTATGTTTGCACGTATACGCTCGAATGTATGAATGCACGGAAGGAAAATGCTTGCGATCGAGTTGGACACAATTTTTCATCATTGCTATCTGACGTTTGTATTTGTGGTCGAGGAAAACGGAATTTCGTACAAATGACTCTGTACTCTGTAGTGGACGTATGATGATTGTGTGTGTGTGTGTACGTCTGTGCATGTATGTGAATGTGTGAGTGTGTGTGCTTCTGTGTGAAAGTGTGTACAATCGGAGGGTTACGTTATGAAATGCATATGAGAGTAGTAAGGTAAGTACGAGTGCTTCTTCAAACTGTGGTGACGATGGTGACGACCACATGATCACAGAGGTGGACATGGGTTGGGTTAACCCATGGGTTGGGTTGGGTTGGGTTGGGTTGGGTCCAAATTTTATAAAGTTGTGTGGGTTGGGTTGGGTTGAAATTTTCAAATTTTATTATAAATAATTTATTTCTGTATTTTTTTTTATTCTTAAACGAACATTTTAACTAGTTAATAATCGGTGTATTTTATATCGCTGTAATATCATTGTATCTTTGGTCTATCGTTTCCACTTTCTTTTTGTGATTATTGAGTTGAGCAAAAGTTAACTTCTTTCCGATCGAGAAAATTAGTTTTATTTACAAGTATGGCAGAATCAGAAGAAATTCAGCGTCATTTGAGAGGTTTGTGTGATTTAAATTTGCTAAGTTTGCGAAAGTAAAAAATCTAATAAATTTCACATTAACATTTTTACATTTTTTATGTTTTAATTCCTTTTTTAAAGATTTAATTGTTATTTTTCATAATTTCAAATCTCTTCAGTCTTTACAGCTACACTTTACAGACATCAGAATTTTTTCTCAATTGCTCATTTTACTTATTTACCTGATATTCATGTTTCATTTTCTTTCTTTTTTCTACCTAGAAATGGTTTATTTTTCAAATTTTAGTTGGGCGCTGTTGAAGTTTAGAAATCCCATTCATTAGATAAATTTAATTGATTGATTGAACATACTTAAGTATTTAAATATTTATTCTTTCCAGAAAAAACAGGGTGGTATATATTAAAAGCACCCACAAATTTAAAATCAGAAATCTGGCAGAAATTTCACATGGTTTTTCAAAAAAAGGAAAATGATGAAAGCGAAATTCCCGTGAATTACTATTGTGCTTGTATTAAGTGCAATAAGGTATATCAGTTTAAAGATTCATCAGGTAAAAACTTTGGCACTAAAAATCAGCAAGAACATATTAAACATTGTGCTGTAGTCTTGCCAAAGTCACAGTTGAAAATCCCGCAATGCTTGAAACGAAAAATTCAACCGTCTCCTCTAGAATTAATGATGTTGAAGCATAGACAGATCTTTTTCTGTGTTGATGGTTACCACTCATTCAAATCTGTTGAAAATAAAGGGCTTCTCAATTTGATGCAGAGCTGTGTTGAGTTAGGTGCCAAATATGGAAAGTTTGATGTTTCTAACGTTGTTGTGGGAAAATATTAGTAACATTTAATTTTTAATTAATTTTCATGTTATTTTATTACACTTGCAGTGTAATTACTTTACCAGTGTGTTTTATTACACATATGATCTTGTATTTTTGAGTTCTGCTTTTTAAATATCATTTGTAAAAATTTGCCTGTTTGGTAAAATTGCGACTCGTGCAGATGGGTCGGGTTGGGTTGGGTCGGGTTGGGTTGAAAAGTTGCATTTTCAGGCGGGTTGGGTTGGGATGGGTTGAGTTAAGTGATGGGTTGGGTTGGGTCAGTAAAAATGGACCCATGTCCACCTCTGCATGATCATCACCATCGTCAGCACAGTTTGAAGCATGCCTGTTTGTACTGTAGGCACATGACTTAAGAAATATAACTAATTGCTCAAAATCATTCAATAAGATACATACATACAGTAAAACCAGACTCATTTTAAAGCACTTAAAACATACAAACATTTGTACATAGTGCGTGCACACACACGTGATTGCGTACAAGTGTGTGCGTACTCAGAGTGTAAAGTGTACACCGACATTGTACAAAGTTGTACAGAACAGAATGATTTTGAAGGCGCCAACCGGAGCGTGAAATGTCAGATTCAATTACATTTAAATGCCCAACTTGTTTGCATGAGTTTTTCCATTGTTTTTATTTGTACGATTATTAGTCTGTCGATGTATGTAATTATCATAGTCATCATCATCGTCATCACATGCATCATCATCATCATCATCGTCGTCGTCGTCATCATCATCAGTGTAACAGGGTGTCCGTAAATTTCGTAAAGACTCTGTTCTTCCCTCCACTCCCCCTCATCTCTGCTGCAATTGACCAGCTGACCAATTAAACGGACAGCAAAACATTATTAAAACACATCCATCATTATTATCATTATTATAATCGTCATCATCATTATCAATACAAACATCATCATTGTCTTATCATCGTTATTATTACCACTACAATTTTTTTTATCATTGTCATTATTAGCACTCTCTTTATCATCACATAATCATCTTTCTCTACCTTTCGTCATCGTCATTGTCGTCGTCTTCATCGTCGTCATCTCTATGAAGCAGCGGGAAAATGAATCTAGAATCACAGGCGTTTTTTAATTTAAAAGGTTTCTACTTGGTTATATTTATCTCCATCTTCAATCATAATCCTATTTCAGTTTGTATCTTTTGTATTTTAAACCGCATGTCATATCTTCAATTCCGTGATTTATACGATTTTTTTGCTATCATCATCATCATCACAAGCATCAACACACACATCATCATCATCACTTGCATTATTACCATTATCATCATTATCATCATTCTCGACACAATGTTCATCATCATCATTAATATCGCCCTCATCATCATGAATGTCGGTTGAAAGATAAGTAAGGCAATGTAGAGATAGTATTTGCTTGATTTATGTTCTCATCACCCCAATCACTATCATCACCGTTATCATCATCATCATCATCATCTTGAAGGTATATAATAAGCAGGTAGGTAGGTAGGTAGGTAGTTAGGTAGGTAGTTAGGTAGGTAGGTAGGTAGGTAAGGTAGGTAGGTAGATAAGGTAGTATGAAGTACAGAGAAAATATTTGCTTGATTAATGTTCTCACGATGCTTACCATCTTGTTTATTGCTTCCAAAAAGATTAATGCTTCTTTCGCTGTGGCAATTTCTTTTGCACATTCACTCATTCACTCATTTATTCATTCATTTATTCAATCAATTATTTATTCATCTAATTACTTGTTTACCCATTCTGTCATTCATTCATTCATTCACTCATTCATTTTTATTTCTTCAGGTTTTATTTATTTTCGTTTATGTTGTAATTAGTTCGCACATAAACACTCATACATACACATACAAACACACACTCACACACAAACACATTCACACAACATTCACACACACAAACACACACCCACAAATACTCACGCACACATTAAGTTCTTGACAAAAGTTATTCATTCTCAAAGATATATTTCTTCACCGACTATTCCACAAAGTTCAATAATCTTTGCACCTCGTTTGAGGCCATAGACCTAAAAATATAATGGAAAATTTTTGAATATTTGATTCATAGGCCATTTTTTAATTTTATTCCTTCCTTTTATAAACGATTGAATGTTTGTAAATAACTAAAAAGGTATTCAAAATGTCTTTTACCTTACCGATATACACCAGAGTATTTTAGTAGTGATTCCGTTGGGTTGACATATGAAACCAAAGATGATGGAAGCGTTTTTATTCTTTATTTTTGCAACGTGTTAGTGCTGTTGTTTTGTTCCTTTGTTTGTTGTTTGTTTGCTGCTGTTTGTATGTTGTTTGTTTGTCTGTCTGTTGTTGTTTACTTTTGCGGTATATGAAATTGAACAATAAATACTAGTATGAAATGGAGCAATAAAAAATGTTACAATAACAGATATATGAAATAAAATTTAAATTAAAAAAATTACGAGAGAGGCAGTGCTGACTGGCCTAAGGCGATGGAGTGGATTAGAGTGGCGGTCACATGCTGGTGAACACGCTCCAACAACCAAACCAACATAAACCTTCGCCTGCATTCTCCGTGGGATTCGACGCTAAAAACAACAGCAACATCAACAACAACATCAGCAACAACAACATCATCAACATCAACAACAACATCAACAAACAACATTCACAACAACATCAATGTCAACAACAAAATCAATACAAATAATTTCCTAAACTAACATTGGATACAACAATTGTAATATTTTATAACTATTTCATCTTTCAATGATAATGTTGGGAAATAACATCAAAATTGTAACAAAAATAAAAACAATCTGATCTTTACAATTGAACGTAATATGGACATTAATTTATAGAAACATAACAAAAACAACATTACACAAAATCGGACGCTACCAACACCAGCCAAACCATCACCACTATCAATACCATTAACACATATAATTGACCATTCTAACAGTCGTATCAACAACATTAATAACTTCATCCATAACATCATTAATAACATCAATAACAACATCAGTAACATCATCAGTAACACTAACTACGCTAAGATCATTACAAACATTATCACCAACAACAACAACATCCGACATTAACTTTATGGCTGGCTTAATGGCAAGGCAGCAATGGACGAAAATCATTCATATTAATAACATCAATAATAACATGAAATAAAATAAAATATAGGCAAAAATATGCAATGACAAAATAACAAAAACTGGTTTTAATCTGTACTTACATTTATATGAGGCAATTATTGAGAATATAAACATTAATAGTTCATCACAACAGAATAGCAGGAAAAAATAGATGCAATAGACTTACAAAAGAAAATAGAGTTATGCAGTAGAACGTAGATTCTGCACATATAAGGAGACAGACTTCTCATTATAATTTGCATGGCTTCTTAAAACATTCCGAGCGGTTTATTTCATTTTTATTTGAGCAATCATCTTTTGTGACCCCCACTTTTATTCCACTTCGTTCGTATTCCAGAATTTGTCTGATGTGCGCTCGTAATGATGACTCTCCTGTCTGTCTATTCGTCAGAGTTTTGTGGTTAGCTTCGTGAGTTTATAATCAGTGGCGTCACATAACTTATCATGGATTACTTTTATTAAAGAGAATTATTGATGAATACTGAACTTTTCATTTTTTCAATAGAGAGAAGTTAGAAGAGGACGTAACGGTAGATAACTTGGACGGGAGTTGGAACGTGGAAATACGTGGCAAATGCTTTTTGAAAAATTTTTCAGAGAAAATTCAATTTTAAATAAAATAATTATCTAATTTTTAACACAAAAACTAATTGGTTAAAACCAATTTTAAGAAAAATTTTGTTGCAAAAATCCGTTTGCCCACACAGAGTGAACATTTTTTTTGTCCAAAACCTTTTAACGCAAAAAATTTTAAAATTTGAATTAAAAATGTTAAACTTTGAAACAAAACTTTTTTGCTTTCAAGTTGTTAGCTCAGAGAACAAAGTGTCATATTTCCAGTAGCTCTTAAAATCTAGCATTCCAAACTGACGGAATCGAAACTTAACATCATCATCCTGGTGTTTTTGAAACTGTACCTACCTACTTACCTACTTGCAATCGATGTCTGTGTTGTGTGTGTGTGTGCGTGCGCGTGTGTGTGTTTGTGTGTGCGTGCGTTTGTGTGTGTGTGTGTTCTGGTTTTGGTAGCACATAAAAGTTGTTGTGTAAAAAAAATTAAAAACCAACGAGATTTTCATAAAAAAATGATTTAAACTTTATTCTGTCTCTCGCAAAGTTAAATAGTCATAAAATTAGCAACAGTAAAAAGAAAACACATTTTCAACTCGACCAAAACCACCAACTACCGTCGTCCTTACACATATTTTTCATCATTTCCATCATACTTTGCATATTTAAAAAATTAAATTTTTAAAATAACAAATATATTTGGTGCCATCATCGTTGTCGTCGTCATCATCATCTAAAACATCACCGTCACCGTATTACGGCGGACGCATAAAATTCAATAACGCTCTTCCTTAGAATGTTCTGCGGGAAATGTTTAAGCGTCACATGACGTCACAGACAGACCACGTGACATCTGACTTAACGTGCGATAGTAAAGGATGCAGTATCCACTGATGAAGTATGCATGGAGCTAGCTGCTTTACTTCGCTTGTTATGGGCTTTCTTAATGTTTCTTGTCAGTCTGTTAGTTTGTGCTTGCTTTTGTATGTAAAGTTTTGTGTTTGTGTGTGTGTGTTGTGTGTGTGTGGTGTGAAGTTTAAATTCAAAATGAAATTTTAGTTTTTTATTTTATTTCATCGTTTTGTGTACAGTTAACCGCAATAATTTCCCTTTTAAAACTTGAACGAAACTTCAAACAAAATGATAAAAGCGGGAAATAGTATCATTATTTTATCGATATTAACAACAACAACAAAAACAACAACAACAACAGCAACCTTTGTAATTGTAATAATAAAAGAAATAATAAATAAAATGTTTATAAAAGTTCTGGGCGCGCGACGAGCTGTAAAAATATCGTATAACCGAACTTATAATGCAACTTGCGCAACGACGACGTTTGCAACAACATCATCAACAACATTAACAATAAAAACAACACAACAACAATAACCCACGAACCACACAACAACAACATTAACAATAAAAACAACACAACAACAATAACCCACCAACCACACAACAACAACAACAACAACAAAACACATCAACATCAACGACAATTTTCCAATGTTTCCCACACTGATGCATAACTCACCGCACTGACTGCAGAACATTCCAGGTTCCTCCTGCTACTGAAATATGGCACAAATATCAACAGTTGCTCTTATGGCACCACTGTTCTAACTCGGACAACAACGACCACATAAACAAAAACATCAACGACAAATTTTTTTGTATGCATGTCGTTTATGTTTGCTGTTGCGACATTAAAATAATTCTAATTGTTTGTCATCGTCGTCGTCGTTGTTGTTGTTGATCCACGTGACGGAATGATTGTGTGGTGTGACAATGCAGACCAGATACTAATACTATAATTCCACTATAAAAACTCCCTGTTTCAACCGCATACACAATTTATATACTGCGGTCTGTTTATATACATTGTATTTATCTTTGTTTAACTATATAAACTTAAATTTTATGAAAAAATTGTACATTTTTTGTTCATTTGACGTAGCGCAAATTTGATAACGGTTAATGCCAACATCTGTTAAATTCGCCTAAAAATTAGGTTAAGTTGGCTTGGCTATATATATCTTGTACGTATTACATCTGTATACATCATTCACACAAAGCCTAAGCGAAAACATATATATTCACACGCACACACACTACATACACAGACACGCTCCAACACACACTTACAAACACACAAACACAATCTCTCTCACACACACACATACATAATGCTCATTCAAGTGCACCAGTCAAAAAGTAAATTGATGCCTGCAATGAAACAAAGTGGATTTCGTGAACATTTGGACCTGTCAAATTTGAAGAAACATACATCAAACAACATTCATTGCGTGCATAGGAATAAATGCCTCGCTTGCAAATATTTTGAATAAATTTTCAAATTTTTTTCTTTGAAGTTAAAAAATAAATATAGAAAAGGCAAACTTTAAATGAAGAAAATTATTTTTCTCACAAACATTTTGTGCCATTTTAATGGGCATCAAGCCAAAATTTAAAAAAAATCAACGTTTCATCATCATCAACATCATTTTTATCATCATCAACATCATTTTTATCAACATCAACATATTTTCTGTAAACTTTGTTAACATCATATCATCAAATAAATTTTTTCCAACTATGCGTGACATCACAATGTAACGTACGTCAGATGATGTCATCATTTGACGTCATCTCTCGCATGACACAATCACATTATTATTCAATTTTTTTTTATTTTCTGGCGTTTTTTCTTACATACTGTTTTTAATACTAACAACACTGTCCTCTTTATCATCATCATCTTCCTCATCATCGTCGTCATCATCATCATCTTCATCATTATTGTCGTCATCATTATCTTCATCATCATCATAATCATTGTCACCGTTATCATCATTATCGTCGTCATCATCATCATCTTCATCATCATCATCTTCATCTTCATCATCATCTTCATCTTCATCACCAACGTAAGTCTCACCATCACAATCAAAAATTTGATTATCATCGTCATCATCGTTGTTGTACTCATAATTATTTTCGGCGTCAGCTATGTCATCTTTTCCACCATCACCAGCAACCTCACTTTCAACATCATCACCATCCTCATTATCACCATCATAGTCACTATTATCGTCATCATCATCTTTGTCATTATCGTCTTTGTCATCATCATCATTACCATCATCATCATCATCGTCTTCGTCCTCATCACCTCATTTTAATCATCGTCCTTTTATCGCCATTTTATTCCTCCTTTTCATCATCATCATTTTGGTTGCCATTCACTGCAGTTCGTTCCATTGTTGTCACCGTCATCATCATCATAATCCTCATCCTCTTCTTCCTCAGCCTCTCCACCACCATCATCATCATTTTTCCATTTTACGCATTTAGTTAGCCTTGCTGGTCATCATCAATTATCATCATTATCGTCGTCCAATCACCATCACCGTGATCACCACTACGAACAACATCATAACCATCACATCGTCATCATCATCATTATCATCATATTATCATCATCATCATCACCATCATCATCATCATCTCATTATCACCATCATCATCATCATCATCGTCATCATCATCATCGTTTCAAGTGTGGCGTAACGTTATGTTATGTTTAGCGTGATCAGATCTCTCTCGAGACCACCATGAATGAGGTGAGAACGTGAGGAAGGAAGAGAGAGAGCGAGAGAAAGAGGTAGAAAAAAAGAGAAAGAAAGAAAAAGAAGGAGAGAAGGATTACATTGAGATTAAAAAAATCATTTCTGCAAAATTATGTCATCAATTATTCAACGATATTATTTTATTACGACTCTTATTTTCAAAAAAAGTAAACCCTTGTTGCAAGCATAAATGTTAATTTCCACATTAATCACAGTCTTATTTTTATTAATTAAGTTTTTAATAAATTAATCATTTTAAATGGAACTCTGATGTATATTAGCTTTTTTAATCTTGCATTAAACTGCCTTACTGCAAAATTTTGTCCCAAAAAATTTCACTTACATACAAAATAATCACTTTTTTAATTGCCTAATAATAATGATAAAATGAAATTTCAGAAAATAATTTTGACATAATAATCTATAAAATAACGCATTTTTTTTATAATATAATAATAACAATGGAATTTTTATTTGTTATATTAATTTTAAAACATCCGGTTTAAAAATTTCGATTCTCAAGAAATGCTATGATTTTTTTGGAAGGCTTTTAAGATGAAACAACAATCTGCTCTTTGAATGTTTAATGAAGTCAAATTTTATTTGATTTTTTCAGAAACAGCAAAAAAATCTTAAATATTTCCACCTTACATACTTTTTTTTTAAATCAGAGAAAATGGGATTAATTAATTATGTATAGGATTGTTTATGAAAGACATCCTCAGCGTAATCCCTTGTTTGTGATAATGTTGGAAGAGTTCCTTCACGTATCTCCAGTTTTAAAATGAATGACGTTTCGAAAGATTATAAATGATTTTCTTCGATATTTTCTTTTAAAAAATCCATATTTTACGTTGTTTAAATCCATTTAGGGTTTGTTATATAAGCCTTATCAAATTTGAAAATTATTCTATAATTATCATATATTTAACAGACTGAAATTAAAAATCTTTAATAAATAAAAAACATTGACAAAAATAGTTTTAGAATTAAAATTTTTCAACAATCTCTGTGTAACGAGATCAAGAAAAAAATCTAGCAACATGTCGCAAATAAGTGGCTTCATTTAATGAATCCAAGTGTGGATTCTTCACGCGAACCTTGAAAAAAAAATTTTTTTTATTTCTTTAATAAAAATAAAGTTCATTTTATTACTTTTTAGTATTATATTCTTTTTTTTTGTTGTATCAATGTTAAATCTTGAAGCAGAACCTTCCAGTCCATAAATTGTGTTTTTCCACTCCTCATTGTCACCCATCGCAAGATAAAATAAAATTTAATTTCATATTCAGAATCTCAAATATCAAAGTTTACAATCAAGGAGAAAATCTATAATGAATCAAATTTGTTACATCTATCTCTAGCCTGAATCTTTATATTAGGGAGTCTTAGCCCTGAAACCCGATACACATCTGGTTAAACCAAAATATGAAATAAAGAATTCGTCCCCTTGTAATTCCAGTAACACTAAAAATGATTGCGACTAACTCCAAGTTTTGAATTGATAAGTAGAGCAAATTTTAAACATTAATGCAATTTAACATTGTAAATTGAGTTTTTTTCAGAATTGAAGTATAGCAATATGTTAATTTGTGTGAGTACTTGCCCACAAATTAAGAAATGAATGTACGTGCAGTACATATACAATACATACATCGGATGATCAATTGATAATTAGATGAAAATGTTTTGACAAACACGCATTAATAAACAAGATTCTTTCAGTTCGGATGATTTATTTCCTGACCTCTCTACATTGGTTGAGCCCACAAATCCTCACCGATGTATATGAAATAGAAGAATGTGCGTATAGTGAGATATGACATAAGGATAGAGATATGACATCAGAAAGATGATATAGAAGAATGTAGGTCAAGAGAGAGAGAGAAAGAGAGAGAGAGAGAGAAAGAGAGAGAAAGAAAGAGAAAGGAGATAAAAAGAAAGAGATAGAAAGAGAGAGAGAGAGAGAGAGACGCACACAGAGGTTTTGAGATGAGGACCGTATGAGATTTATGGTGATAACAAATTATATCTCTGTTATTTGAACCAAAGCCGATTTTTGAAAAGATTACAATTTTTCAATTTTTCAGTTATATCATGACAATTAGAATCAACATTATCATAAATACGAGAAACAACAATAAAAACAATTATTTTGAAAATACTAAATTATAGCAATAAATAATAATAATAATAATAAATAGCAACAATAACGGACATTGCACGCAAGCAGATAGAATGTAACGGAAAGCTTGTTTAAATGAAAAATATCATGTTGATGTGATGAGACGATATATGGCGTGACATCATGTTGCGATGTCATTTGATGTCATCTAGGACAATAGGATACAGTGTAATGGTATAGTATAGTTATGTTTAATTATGAGATGTAAGGATGTGAAGTTATAAAACAGTGTACATATAATGTGATGTGATGTTATCAAATTACATTTGATGCAATCTGATGACATGATGCAATGATGTAATGTGATGGGTACACAATAACTGCGTTGACTTGATGTATTGATGCAATGTGTGTATGATAACATGACTCTGCGACAGCAATGTAATGTGATGTAATGTGACGACAATGTTTATAGGGTGTGAAGCAAAATTATACATTTGTTTTTATAAAATGTAGAATCTAGGCAGACTTATTTATATTTAAATCCATATAATTTAATAAACTTTGCATTTACTTTAAAGTTTTGTTAAATAGTTTGAAATTATATAGAGTGAACATTAGGCAAAACTTCAAATTAATGTTTCATAAATTGAGTTAAATTCAAGACGTAGAAAGTTGAGAGAAAAAAAGTTGGAAATAAAAATGGTTTGAGTGAGGCAAAGAAGAAATGACTGGATGAATGAAATGTGAGGTGGTCGGTTGAAGAAGAGTGCTGGCGTGGTTTTATGACGTCATGAACGAGCCTCCTGTGAACGTGAAAAAAATTAGAGATAACAGATGGACTGGCCGTCGGGTGATGGTGAACGAGTGCATGTGTACTTTTTCACTCAAGTGCATGTCTACTTTGGTACATACACACGTCTATATATAGCTGTCTATGTATTTCTTAGCACAAAACTACTTGAATACATACACATACGTTTGTATATATCAATAGCTGAATTAGAGTAACATTTTCCCTTAAATCTACTCAGCTCTGTCACATAACTATGCACACTCGTTTATAACCGACAGGTGTTCTATTAATATTTCATTGATATATTAATTAATTTCACATACTTATATATTTTGTACGGAAAACAGTAAACATCTTTGTTAAAAAATACATTCAAATACCTTCAAACAAACGATATTTGGGTTGATTAAACATTTCTTTACATTTTTAAATAAAAAAAATGTTGATGATTTGTTATTTTCTTGAGGTTAAATTTTTGACTGCTTATGCATACTTTCGTACACTGAAGTCAGCTTTTTTGGTACCTCTCTTTCCATTATGAAAAAGAATTTGTGATTAAGTACTGCTTTGTTACTGGTGTGGGAATGGTAGCTAAGTAACAAAATGATAAGGTAACAAAAGTAACAAAATGATAAGATAACAAAAGTTATAATAGAAACAAATGATTCATTACTAAAGCAAAACAATATTCAAATGAACAAGTACCCAACCGACTGAGTACGAAAGCGAATAATTACTGAAATAGTAAAATACCCAAATGATTAAATAACATAGTACTGAAATGATGGAGTAGCGAAGTAACATAGTAATCACGGACCAATAACGTCTTTATGGTAGGCGAAATAATCTTAAAAGTTCTTTGAATGAATGTAGTTGAGTGGTGGAGCTGAAGGTTAATAGTGCCACTGGGAGGTTGTGTGATGTTGCTTGTGTTGTTGTTGCTTGTATTGTTGGTGTTGTTGTTGTTGTTAGTGTTGTTGTTGTTAGTGTTGTTGTTGTTATTGTTGTTGTTGTTGTTAGTGTTGTTGTTGTTACTTGTGTTGTTGTTTATGTTTTAGATGTTATTGTTGTTAATGTATTGTTGTTGTTGTCATTGTTGTTGTTGTCAAATTGTAACGCAAAATTTTTCACAAAACCAGCAATAAGGTAAACTAATCAAACAGCAGAACGCTAAATACAATCCAATGCACTTCTATTATATATGTATCTTGAGGCAGTCACCTGCAAGAAGAATTCTGGCCTGCGAATACAATAATGTTTGAACAGCGTCGTTAATTAATGCCATCTACTAATAGCAACAAAATGAAACAAAATCAAACACATGTAACACAATCCTAACACAAAGCAGCCTAATGTGGCACATTACGTTTGATGATATACCGGCGTTAAAATCTACGCATTGACCACGTGACGACCACGTGATGATCACGTGGAAGCAAAACAACTACACAGACACAAAGCAGAAGGCCATTTTTATTTTGCAAAACTACAAGACTCCTAAACAAAAGCAATGCGTATCGCAAGCGTGGGAAGTTATTTTAATTTTTACCTGTAAATTTCAAGAAACATCACACTCGTAAATATATATGTTATTTATGGCGGGAATATCTCTTTGAAGAAAACAATGCTAATAACAAAACAACAACAATAATAATAATAACACAGTAATAATAAGAAAAATAAGAAAAGTTATAATTACAACAAAAATGATACCTCAAAGAACCCACCATAAAATATAGCGACATTTATGAGTGTGAAAATTAAAATTTAATTTATTACTTCTAGTCGTAAATAACGACAACCAAAAGAACAACGAAAATAATAATGATAACTATAAATGATAATAATAATAATAATAATATTATTATTATTTTTTATGGTTTTTTAATTATTTCAGTTGTTAGTATTTGTTTATGGTCCGAATTGTTGAATGTTTTCACGGCGAAGATTTAAGATTAAAATATTTTCGGTTATCATCAAGACAATATTGTTATAATAATATAGAATATAACAATAATTATATCAATAATAATAATTAATAATATTTATAATTGATTTTATTATTACGTCTTTATTATTATTGCTGTTAAAATGTTGTGTATGTGTTCATTTTTGAATTGTCATCGTCTCGTTATTGCGTTGCTAAATTGAAATGCGTGAAGTATATCTCTATAGCGTGTGTGTTTGTGTTTTTGGTGTGTGTTTGAAAATATCTTCAAATATTTTAAATAAGCACATGCGTTTGTGTGTGCTTGTATGTGAGTTTGTATATTTTTTGCGTTAATGTATGCTGGTGTAAATATTTGTAAAATTCTGCTCAAGCCTAATTTGTAAACATGTTTTAATGTGATTTAATGTAAAAAAGGTGTTCCTTCGGTTTAACTCGTCATTAATTATTCAATGATTTTTTATTTTACATACTCCATAATATTCTTTTAACATTCAATATTTTCAATTAGTTAACTAAAGATGCAATTGAGAAAAATTTTTTAGATGAAATGTTTGAGAAAGTTGCTTTGAATGGCGTCACCAGCGGAAAGATAAAGAAGCGGGAATGTTCAACGGCGTTTGAGGACACAAAAGAACATGTAACCAGGTGTTCATTTTACGATTTAATAAAAATTTTATTATTTCCTCACACACACTTTCATTCATTTACTTGTCAATTCCTTCAAACGTTCATCCACCAATACAAACTTTCTTTCTCCACCGATGGACTGAACAGTTATTGGACGAACAAATTGAACGAACGAATGAACAATGATCTCGTTCCTCCACTTGTTCATCCCATTGAAAAATTAAATTATAATCATAAAATAAGTAATGTAAGTATTGAAATGTATATGATCTTCCATAGACATTTAAGGAAAATTTTTAAAATTAAGAATATTATTTTTATTTAAGTTTGAAACAATTGTTATTTTAGTCATGTTATTTGTTAACTACTCAAGCACTTGAGATACAAATTAAATATATTGCAATAAAAACAACAAAACCAACACTAACAACAACAACAACACAAACAACAGCACAATCAACAAACTCCCATTAAAAATTCTCAAATATTCCATGTTCACGCTGGTGACGTTAAAAGCAGCCGACAAACAAAAAAGTCAAAAAGTGAAACAGCAAGCCATTTGATGACGTCACAGAGCCATGATGGTGATCGTCATCATTGCAGACGTCATCAACGTCCACGTGATCTGGAGTGCAATCATTATCAGTACAGCTATTGGAATGGTTGGCGATATGCTTCAATTTGGGAAAAGTGCAACAAACATGCAAGTGGCAACATCAACAGCTTAGATAACAACAACAATGACGACAACAACAATAACAACAAAAACAAAAATGTAAAATGGCAACATCACTAA
>NW_008704034.1:722810-831120 GCF_000326865.2 Helobdella robusta
ACCACACAACATCAACAACAGCATCAACAACAACACTAACAACAACATCAACAACAGCATCAACAACAACACCAACAACAGCATCAACAACAACACCAACAACAGCATCAACAACAACACTAACACGAACGTTCATACCTCAATGTCGAGACAACAAACGCCATTGAATTCATATCGATAGAGGCAACTTTAATTATGATGATGAAAAATTTTATGAGAGGGCTGCGTGTGGCAACAAGTTTATTTGGGGTGAAATATATGACAACAACAACAGCAACGTTAGTTAAAACAACTTCACAATAACAACTACAACAATTACTACAACAACAGCAATTACAACAACTACAACAACTAAAACTATAACAACAACTACAACAGCAACCACAACAACAACATTAACAGCAGATTTTCAAACAGATCTTACCGTGACAAATACAAATACTGACCTGAAACTATACAAACGCAATGATGAACTAGGTAAAGTGTCCTATTTGTTTGAAAGACATCACAGCAACCACAAAAACCACAAGAGAAATTTCTGAATTACAAATAGCCGCATGGAATTTAATTATGAATAATATCTCTAGAACAGGCAACAATATTATTTACAGGACAACGACATCTGCAACAATAACAACAACAAAAACATCAACCACTATGTACTGTGAAGGAAGTACGCAAATGAAGTGTTGGCAGAGGAAGAAGATACTGATGACGTTTGGAGGAGAATTTTGCCGGAAGTATTAGAATAATAATAATAACAATAGTAATAACATCACCACCAACAACAACAATAACAATAGCATGCAATAATAGCAATAACAGTAATAATGATAATAATATTGGCAAAGCAATCATAATAAAACAGATGAAAACGAAGAAAAAATAATTGACGCTAGAAATGATGCCAATGACGTAAGCAAATAAAAACGACAAAAAGGATGATGACGCGAATTGCATTGGGCACATAAAAAACGCCCATGACAGTGACGTCATCTCGTCGGTAATAATTACAACAACATCAACAACAACAATCATAATAACATTAACAACAACAATAGTTATAGTAGCAACAACAACGACAATTATTATAACAGTAACAACAGTTATAATAGCAACAACAATAATAATTACAACAACAACAATTATAACTGCAATAACAACAACACAAGCTACATCAAAAATCATAATGTGTCGTAAGCCGTAAAGAAAGAGCAGACCCATCCATGTTAGCAGAGCCTGATATAGTGCTGGCGGAAAAGTTTTTTCAAATTATAGAAGAAGAACAAGTCAACAGTCTCAAAACAAAACACAACAACAAAAACATCTTAAATGGCAATTACAACAGTATTTAACAACATTAACATTAACAACAACAACAACATCAATTTTAACAACATTAGAGACAACATGAATTTCGAATGTATAACAAAAATGACACTCATAAAATAAGTTCAACTGAAGCCATCTGTAAATATAACACAAATATAACTTGAATAATAAAAATACAAATGACATCAACAACTCAGTGGATAACATTAATTGTAATGTAATTACGGATGCTTTTCGTTGCCCAACTTCGGATTTAATAGATGACATCAACCTTCAAACTGACTCCACTGATAGCATAAATAATGTTAACAACAACAAAAACACAGACCCCAGCAATTGCAACAACAATCGCATTAACTTCTATAACAGCAATAGCATTAGTGGCATTAATTACGCAACATATTGAAAAAGCGGAAACGGATAAAAAGAAAAAAATTAAAATATATAAATCATAAATACGATGCCAACCAAAAACATCAAATGTAATAATGAAACTAATTATAAAAATAGCGACATCATCATCGTCAACAACAACAACCACAACAACAACAACAACAACAACAACATATTAACAGCCACAACATCAACATCAACAAAAACATCAACAACAACATCAACAACAACATATTAACAGCCACTACAGCAACAACATCAGCAACACCAACAGCAACATCAACAACAAATCGTCAACAACAACAACAGAAGCGGCAAAAGCAGAACCGCTGATGAAAAAAATTAATGAAATCGTTAGCGTTGCTTCTAACAATTATGACAATGTTGTTTATGGTGATAACAACATTGCCAATATCCGCGCTAACTACCTTAATAATGTCAATAACAAAAAAATTGAATAATAATAAAAATAATAATAAGTTTTTAAATAATATTAATAATAAAAGAAAGAGTATTTTTCTAATAAGAATATTCAAAAATTGTCAGAATACTGTCACAAAACAAATAAGCACTATAAAAATATCAATAAAAATTATGACGATGATGATGTTGAAGATAATGAGTATAATCACTATAATAGCAATGATAACGATGATGATGATATGATTTTTAATGATGATGAAAAAGAGGAGGATGATGAACACCACCAACAATAACAACAAAAACAAAAGTATCAACAATAACAACATCAACAACAATAACAGTATCAACAGCAAAACCAACAACAACATTATCAAGATTATCAACTGTATAAACAACAAAATCATTATATAATTAAACAAAAACCTCGTCGTCCATACCAATTGAATAATTTGCATGAATTGGTCTACAGACAACAACAACAACATCAGCTTCAACATCACTAACAACAACTCATCGCCATCAACAACAAAAACAACATCATCATTTTCACCAAGAAGTTGTGAGGAACGACCAGCTTGCAGTCAACAACACTCTAGTAACACCAAATGGCCAACTTCAACACACGAGCCAAGTACATCTTGCTGCTGCTGCTGATCATGATGATGATGTCAGAGGCGATGATGATGATGACGTTTATCATAATGATGATAATGATTGTGATGATGAAGATGATTTTAATAATGATGATGATAATGATGATTGCACTGATAATGATAGTAGTGATCGCAGTAAAATAATTAACCATAACTACAATTACTATCCTATAACTAATGGTAAGATTCTATAGACAAATAATAATAATAAAGATAACACTACAACCTACATGTTTGCAACAAAAAACAACAACAACAACGAACATGCAGACAACAACAACAATAACAACAACAACAAAGCGATGTCTTGTTTTGACGCATTCGCCAATAATCCTTACAAAAATTTGAATGATGACAACAATTACAAGAGCGTAATTGTCACAACTAAGAGCGATTATCGTTATAAATATTCTAATGTTAATGACGTTAATGTTGACGTTGGTGTTACTGATGATGATGATGATGGTGGTGATGGGGTTATGATAATGATGACAAAATCAATGATGATGATGGTGATGATGGTGGTGGTGATGGTGATAATATGAATAAAAACAATGCAACGTTGACGATGATGATGACGACGACGACGATGATGATGATGGTGATGATGATGATGATAATGATGACGAGGACGATGATGATGACGATGATGATGACGATGATGACGATGATGACGATGAAGATTCAAAAAAGTGAATTCAAAAAGCAGATTCAAAAAAGTGATAAACGGTGAAAATAACCTAGCTTCTTCAACAATTAATACTGGAAATGTTATTAAAAATAATTGTAATAACAATAACAACAATAGAGATAAAAAGAACATCATCAACAACAACAATAATAATAATGATAATAATATTAATAATAATAACAATAATAATAATAATAAAAAAAAAACTAATAATAATAGTAATAATAAATTCTAATATATATAACAATAAATCAGATATCGGTAATAAAATTTCTTTGAAGGCAGGATTAACATCAAACAGGGGCAACATTTCATCATCTATGAGAGTTCATAACAACAAAAACAACAACAACAACAACAAAATAATAATAACAACAACAACATATAACATTGATGATACCAAAGATGGTGATAATGATAATAAAGGTGTTAGTAATTGTACTATTACTACTTCTACTATTTCTACTAATATTACCACTACTACTATTACTACTGCTATTACTGCTACTACTACTACTACTACTACTGTTACTACTACTACTATTGCTACTACTACTACTACTACTACTACTACTACTATTACTACTACTACTACTACTACTATTACTACTACTACTGCTACTACTATTACTACTACTACTACTACTAATAGTACTAAAAATGGTAATAGTATTTATAAAATCAGTACAAACAATAATGAATATTATGATAATAAAGTCAGTAATTATTTCACAGATATTGTTGACAACAAGATTCCATGCACTGATGACGATTGTTGCAGGCAGCAAGTGTGGCAACAACTTGTTCATAAGATGTTGATGTTGGTGATTACAAGATTGAATGTAGTATTTATCGCCGATCTGATGAACATTTTAATAATGACGAAGAAGTGAGTGAAGATGATGGTATAGAGAAGTGCTCTATTTATATTCTTCTACCTGTTTATAGTCTTAGTAATAGTATCAACAACATTAATAAAATCACCAACAACATCATCTCAACAACTGCAACACTTTTAGTCACAACTGCTGCAGCATTTTCAGCCACAACGTAAATAACAACTCTGGGTTCACGGGCGACAAATTACGCTACAATAAAATAATTTTATCATCGCTGCCACAGAAAAAAATTCCCGCATCACCAGCAATTCTAAACCACCGATATTTATTGCAACCGACTCAGCAACCGACTCAGCAACACGATCGTCTCCACTTTCAAGGACAGCATCTGCAACAGCATGAAACTTCAAATACGCTTTGTCGCTAAATGAAACATCAACAAAAACCACACCTAAGCAACAACAACTTAATGAACAGCTACAACCAAAACAACAACTGCAACAAGATTTTCAAGTTATTACTTCCAAATGTAATAACATTCCTAAAAAATTTTCCACCCACTTCAACTTTTTTCAAAATAATGTCAACAAGTCGCAATCCTTGTCGGTTTACATTCTTAAATTGGAAAGAACTCAATAGAATATTCCCATCCTCTTCACTACTGACAACAACAACAGCAGCAACAACAATAACAACAACAACATTTTTAACATCAATAAAAAACAGCAGTAGCAGAAGCATTATCAACAACGACAACATCAACAACAACAACATCAATAACATCAACGTTGGCATCGGGTAGGTCTGAATTTAATTACGAACTACAACATCACGGTCGACAACGACAACAGAATGATAAATGACGACAACAACAAAATCACCAACAATAACAACAACGATAATAATAATAAAAAAAATAATAATATTAATGACAACAACAACAACAACAAACAACAACGTAATCACCACCAACAACAAAAACGACGACGACAAAATAAAGCTGCCACATATTTACAATCACCATCACTCTTCGCACATTCCTCCGCCTTGGTTGATCTACATTCACACCAGCACCCACACCAGAAATATTTCGCATCAATTAAAGGAAGAGACTAATGAAAACAAACGCCAACATCTAAATCTTCACCTCAGTAGAAGTCAGCAGTTTCCTCTGCAAGAACGAATGCAACTGCATCCAGAAACTTATGATGAAAAAGACAAAGAGAGTTGAAAAACTGTTGAAGAAATGCAGAGTTCATTTGCATTACTTCAATCCTAACTTAACAGCTCTACATCTAACAAACAGAATTGTCTACTACTAATCCTGATTAGCTAATTTATTTAAGAATATCAAGTAACAACATTTTGACAATGCCACCTGAATAATTTGTTGGATATGTTGTTCCAAAAAATATTCAGTTCATATCACAAGAAGAACTTTTGTGAAATAAATATTCCGCAACAAAAAATATCTTACCGGCAAACTGTCTATTGTAAAGAGTGTGAGCTGGACTAACAACCACTGGAGAGTAACAAATAACAAAATGGAACCAGTCTGCATGGTGTGGGACTGGATTTAAATGAAGTGAAACATGCGATGGAACCCCTGAAGGAACTTCAAAAATGACGCACGACGATTGAAGTTAATTCAAAATTTGATTGCTCGATTGATAAAAAACATTCCGTGTGTGTGTGTGTGTGTGTGTGGTGTGTGTGTTTGTGTGTATGTGGTGTGTGTGCTTATACTCACGTATGTGCGCATGACTGTGTGTATGTGGGAGTGTATAATCATATTCATGTATTCATGTAAGTATGGAAAATTTCTTTAAAAAACAAAACTGCGTAATATAAGTAAATGTTAAAAAATTGATTCAAGCGCAAAATAAGAATAATAAAATTCCAAGTTCAAAATTTAAAAAAGTGAATAAATTATTAAATTATTATTATTTCATATATATTTATATGAAAATAAAAATTTAATTAAAAGTCGTTATGAGTTCTCAAGTGATTTCATGTACATGTAACAATCGCATCAGCTGTACATAGATCCACATACTTTTGAGAAAAAAATCTTTCAAATGAAAAATAGTTCAAAAAAGTATTTCAATTTGATGAATATAAAACAAAAGTGTTCTAATCATTAATTTGTTGGAAGAATCATGACGACACATCACGGAATGGCTCCACGTAATGTCAAGTTAGAATGGAATTAAATTGGACTGGAGGATTCATCTCAATCATTCATTATCTCACAGCTACCACGTATTTGTTACTTTGTTTGAACACGTTCGAAATCAGTTAAAGTTAACTGCAACTAAATGTTTTATAATGAAAATTAGTGTAAAGACACTCACAGTTAAGCGTACAATCCTTGTCAAAACGTTTCAATAATTGCATAAATTTTTTCATTAGCAAATTTGAATATTTACATTACGTGTGAACACATATAGATTTGTTTAAAATGCAGTTCTTCTACTATTTTACTCTTCTTATATTGTTGTGCGTGTATGTGTTATATTTATTTTTTGTGTGTGAGAAATGCAAATTGGTGTAAAGTGTATGTGATTTTCATACATATTTGTTTGTGTGTGTGTGATGCAACAAATGCTTGTCTTGTATTTGTCTGTGTGTATGTGTGTGTCTGTTTGTGTGTGTATGTGTGTGTGTGTGTGTGTTTGTGTTGTGTAGGTTTATTCAGTGTTCAGAAATGTGTAGCGTAAATTTATCAAATTTTTCTTCAACCGTTTCTACATGTTAACATCATAATGCTGAAAAAACATCTTGCTTATGCACACAAAACAAGACACAACCACCAACCTGGCTTTGATAGAAGAGTTGCTTTCTACATAAAGAACTTGCACTGTACAATATAAACAACACCATAATTAATTAATAAACTACAGCACATGTGCCAGAAGAACTCACTTTTATATAGTTGTTGTTGTTGATGTTATTGTTGTTAATGATGTTGTTATGTGGGTGTTCCTGTGTCGTTTCGGATGATTTTATTGTGGCTTTTTAGCTTGCACATTTACGGGCTTTAAATTTTCGCAAATGAGAATGTATCAGCAATAACATTTATGTAGAGTAATGAACTTAATTTTAATTAACATCATTTATTCAGGCATTCGGCTAAAACGAGGTGTATTATTTTGAAATATTCAGGACGGCTGTTTAGTTTGCAAGGCAAGGCGCATACACTGAGTGACGAGTGATGCAATTTTTGCAAAATGTATTAAGCCGCAAACACAATTACAACAACAGGCAACGTATTTCGTCCCACAATTACACTAACAAAACAAGCAATATTTAGAACACCATGACAACAACAAATAAATCCACAAAAAACACTAACAAAGTACAAACAACAACACAACAACTTCATTACATAAACAACAACGCAACAAAATGTATAGCAACCAAAGACAAACAGCTTCACAAAACCGGTTAATCATATATTGTCGTTAGTCTCGGCGACTCGCAACAACGAAGTACCATAGCAAGAAAATAAATGCCTACAAAATACGCTCGCACCAGGTTGGATAATTAATATTTAAAGTGCACTTTGGCGTATTAGTTTAAAAAAAAATCCGGTTATAAAATTGAGTTTTTGGATAGAAAATGTCAGTGTACGTACAGTTTAATTCAATAAGATTAGCTTCCAACAATTTTTGCAAAAAAAAATTGAGTGAACTTGGTTAAATTTTTTATAATGTGAAAAGGTTTGAAAATATTGTTTCATTTTTGTTCTTAAGTGCACTTTTTAAAATTTGTTTGTTCAATTGAAGTTGTGAATGGCGCTATTTTAGCTTTTAAAACTTTTTTTATGCAAGTGAGTCATGGAAAAATGTTTAAAGAGTGAGTATAGAGCCGGTAAAACAAAATACAACAACCACGTTCCAACTAAGTAGCAGAGACAGCATTCATCACGACGGAGAACAAATTTTGAAAACCGACAAGTAAGAAAAATATCCAGGCGAAATGATGAAGCGTAAAATCAGGTTATATAAAAATTGATTGAATGACGTCACCACTACAGATGAATGATGGAGTGAACAAATGAAGGAGTATCAGCAGAACAAATTGTGGAAGTCACGAAGAGGAAAAATAAAAAAAATTGAAAAGGAAGAAGAAAAAAATTTCTGTTGCGTCTTTATTGATCCAGAATTGTCAGGGTTCGCTCGATAAAATGCTAACAAGCGGGGATACGTTGATGTCTTGTCGCGTGATTTATATCGGGATAGGGAGGTACTCGGATGAAGATCCATTGTAATGAGGAAAATAATAATTTAAGAAAAATATACCAAAATGACAATGACGGCGATGATGAAGAAATGATGATGGTTAAGATAGAAGTTTCGAGAAAGGTGATGTTGATTGAAATGATAACAACGTGAATTTGGATGATGATGATGAGGATGATGATGAGGATGATGATGAGGATGATGATGAGGATGATGATGAGGATGATGATGAGGATGATGATGAGGATGATGATGAGGATGATGATGAGGATGATGATGAGGATGATGATGAGGATGATGATGATGATGATGATGAGGATGATGATGAGGATGATGATGATGATGATGATGAGGATGATGATGAGGATGATGATGAGGATGATGATGAGGATGATGATGAGGATGATGATGATGATGAGGATGATGATGATGATGATGATGACAACGACGACGACGATGATGATGAGACGATATGTGTAATAACAATTAAAATGACGGTTTTCATATGATATAAATAAGACGATCTCAATAGCCACTATAACGACGATGACAACAAAATAATCTGACTGTCAGTACTGACGTTAACGTGATAATAATGATGATGATAGCCTGATGACATTGACGGCAATGCTAATGACAACTTGGTGATGATAATAATATTAATGTTGTGATGAAACGCTGATGTTGGTGATAATGTTGATGATGACGTGAAGACATTAAAGATAATGTTATGGTAGCGTTTTGTTTCGGAGGAAAACTCGATAGGAGCGCTTATAAATCTTCAATGCAATTTAAACTTCCAATACATATCTAGTGAAAATATGATGATTCTAATGATCGTACGATGATACTAATGATAACGAAATGATAGTTGTGATAGTACAATGATACTTATGACAATATGATGACGAAACTATTGAGGGCGGCAATGTAAACAACGATGTATTGCCTCGTAACCTAAAGACAGATACAGCCTTCAGGGATATTTTGACAGCCACACTAATGACGAAACAAAATTTTTTTTTTTCAACGTAAAATTGAACAGAGATACGATTCGAAATTTGTGAATGAGGTGTTAATTTCACTCTTCTTAGAGAAATTAGATGAATGTGAAAAAATGACATTCAATTATGCTAATCATATTACTGGCAATAATTAGAAATGTGATGACAATGATGATAATGAAATGGGACGATGATGTTGACGATGCTGTTGTAATGCTGATGCTGGCCAAAAAGTGATAATAACAATGATGACGTGAGGATATTGATGATAACGTGATGATGCTAATGATAACGATACGTGATGATATTAATGATAATTAAATGATACTGAAGATAATATGATGACAATATTTAATCATACGTCATACTTTATTTTATTTATTAATAAAATTTTAGTATGACAAAAGATGCAATTGAGAGAGAGAGAGAGAGAGAGAAAAAAAAGAAAGAGAAAAAGAGAGAGAGAGAGAGAGAAAAGAGAATAAATGAAACATATTCCAAAATATAAGAATATTAGTTCTGAATTTAAATTCAAAAGTATTTGTACAAAGATATTTAATAGTACCCATTGTATGCAACAATTTATGACGGCCACTATTAAAAAAGTTTAGAAATTAATTTTAATTAATAATAATTATTATTGTTATATTATTGTGACAAAATAAATAATAATTTAATAAATAATAATTATTATTGTTATATTATCGTGGCAAAAATGAAAAAAAAATTTAAATGCCACTTTCTACGCAGAAGCATTTAAAGTTAAAAGAATAAATTGTTCCATCAATTTTTGATTAATTCTATATTATAAGAAGATATGTCATCATCGTCGTCGTTGTCATCTCTTTATTTTTAAGAACATTATTATAAATGAATGAATGAATGAATGAATGAATGAATGAATGAATGAATGAATGAATGAATGAACGAACAAACGAATGAACAAACGAACCAACAAATGAATGAATGAACAAAACAAAAGAATGAACGAATAAATAAATGAACGTTTGTTTGAAAATAGATGAAAGACCTAATGTAACAAGATTTACTGTTTAAAAAAAGTTAAGAATAAAAAATCACATAAATAAAATAATAAATCTGGTGTTAGAAAAATAATCAGTAAAAAAAAGTACATACGAATGCAGCATAGGTCATCAAAAATGGATGTTCAGAAACAGAATGAAAAATTATAAATGGAACTGAAAGATACAACAGAAGAACAGCAGAAAATGAATGAAAGAGAAAAAAAGTAGAAATAAATAAATAAAAGAACCAGAGAGGAGTTAGTGAGATAGTAGCATGGTCAATATCCGGTCATTCAAAAACGGATGTCGTGAAGATAATGATAAGGATGATGATGAAGATAATGATGAAGATGATGATAAAGATGATGATGAAGATAATGATGAAGATGATGATAAAGATGATGATGAAGATAATGATGAAGATGATGATAAAGATGATGATGAAGATAATGATAAGGATGATGATGAACATGATGATGAACATGATGATGAACATGATGATGAACATGATGTTAGTAGTGATATTGAGGATGAATACTACTGTAGTGATAATAAATATGACGAAAAAGCTGATGATGAAGAAGTGTGTTTGTGTTTGCATGTGTATACAAGCGTTGTATGTGTGTTTTTTTGTGCATGTGTGTTGATGTTTGTGCGTGTGTATGTGTACGTGTGAGCAAAAATGTGTGTGTAAGAAGGTTGCATGGAGATGATAAGAGACATGTTGTTCTCCCAAGCGGAGAAAACGTCTTTAATTTGAAGAGGGCTGCCCATGGAACTATTTGATTAATTGATTCTTTGACTGATTGCTTTCCAACAAAACTTACAATTTGCTCTGTGCACCCTTGCAACAAAGTAAACAATCTAAACAGTCTAAACGATACAAACAATCCAAACAAAACAAACAATACAAACAATCCAAACAATCCAAACTATACAAACAATACAAACAATCCAAACCATAAAAATAATACAAACATTACAACCAATATGAACAATACAAACGATACAAACAATACAAACAATCCAAACTATACAAACAATACAAACAGTCCAAACTATACAAACAGTCCAAACAATGTGTAACCGAAACGATCACAACAACAAAAACACAAACGACAACAGCATTGAAAACGTCAAAATAAAGAAACCTGCAAAACGTAAAAAAGCATTTAATGCTTGATCAAAATTTGATTAAAAAATTCTGAACAAGAAGTTTATATTATTTCGAAATAAAATCTTCAATGAAACATAAAATCAGAGCTTCGCGAATAAACCGACATAATTTTCAAATATATTTTCAATTGCATAACTGAGATAACTAACTGTCTAACGAAGCATTTTTTAATATAAAAATTTTGTTATCACAATAAATGTCTTTCATTCATTGACAGTAAATTATTTCAATAAATTTTTTAATCTTGTAATTGAAAAAATTTAATTTATTATTAAAGGAACTCACTAAACTTTCAATGTACTTACTTGCGCGTGGTAAACTTTTTAACAAACTCCAAAAACATCAAAGAGATAAAGAGATAAATTTTCAAATAAGTTTGCAAATTGAAATTTATTAAAAATTTTACCTACTAACTCTTCTCATTTTAAAAAGTTAAATAGGTAACTATCAATAAATGACTAATTAGTTTGGATACCTATGTTCGTTCGCTTGTTTGTTGTTGCACTTTCGACGGCTTTGTTTTTTTTTTATTTAATTAATTAAATAACTCGTGGACTATTAAAATTTTCATTAGATGTCAGTTGTTAATATTAAGGAAATGTACGGTTCTTCAAGTTCTGCATCACGTAGGTACCTTATCATCAAGTGTTCATGTTCGCGTCGTTGTTTGTTCGTGTTCACCTGTTCTCAGATTGTTTGCACGTTTTTTGTTTGTTCGTATCACGAATTACTTTTTGTGAAAATAAATTTATTTTTATATTGATGAATTATTTTGTTTTAGTGAATTTCTTCCGTTCATTTGTTTGCACGAGTTCTTGGGGAAAAAATATTGTTATGACGCGTTGGTTGAGAGTTGATAGAAATGAAAACATCATATGAGAATATATTGGCTTCTAGTCCCTAATTCATAATCTTGCATCTATGTCTGTTTGTATTTGGTTTTGTCATTTTATGTTTGTGCGTTTGCACGGTTTCTCTTGAATGATTTGCATTTATGTATATGTGTACAGCGTGCGTGTGTGTTGTGTGTGTGTGTGTATATATGTTTTAATGTTTTCTCTAATGTTTAGTTTTTTTAATGTTTGTGAAAGAGTATGTGTCTTTATGTGCGTGTGTGTGTGTGTGTGTATGTGTGCATGCGTGTGTGTATATATGTTTTAATGTTTTTTTTTAATGTTTGTGAATGAGTATGTGTATGTGTGTGTGTATGTGTGTGTATGTGTATATGTACATGCGCATGCGCGCGCGGGCATGTGTGTGTGTGTGTGAGTGAGTGAGTGAGTGAGTGAGTGAGTGAGTGAGCGAGCGAGTGAGTGAGTGAGTGAGTGAGTGAGTGAGCGAGCGAGTGAGTGAGTGAGTGAGTGAGTGAGTGAGTGAGCGAGCGAGTGAGTGAGTGAGTGAGCGAGCGAGTGAGTGAGTGAGCGAGCGAGTGAGTGAGTGAGCGAGCGAGTGAGTGAGTGAGTGAGCGAGCGAGTGAGTGAGTGAGTGAGTGAGTGAGTGAGTGAGTGATGGTAATACATCTGAGAACGTGCTCTGGTTTGAGTTAATATTTATGTAGAGTAGGAGATATTTGTCAACATGCATAACTATTCGTCCATCTTAATTATATTCCCGCGTCTTCAAATGAAATGGAAATGAAGGCTGCTATGTGTGGGGCTGGATGGCAACTGATGACGACGGCGGTGACATCATGACGATGATGGTGATGACGTCATGACGATGATGGTGATGACGATGGTGACGATGATGGTGACGATGATGGTAACGTTAGGAAGATGACGGCGATGAAAAATGGTGGTTATGAAGGCGATTACGGTTGCGATGATGATAAAGATTACGACGTTGATAGCTCTAATGACGATGATGACGACGACGATGATGATGAGGGTAGGAATGCAATGGTGCATTTCAAGCAGATGTTATCTTCACGATGATAATGTCTCCCTTGTAAATTGTGTGTTGATGTCATTTTAAATGCAGTTTGACCGGCGCTCGTGATATTGTTGTTGGGAGGGTGGCTACGTTGTTGCTGCTGCTAACGTTTTTGTTGTTGTTTGAGATTGTGTTGTTATTAGTGTTAGTGCTATTATTATTGGTTCTTTGTTTATGCCTTTGCGTATGCCTATGTCTTAATTGTTTATGTTTACGTCATTGTCAACTTCGTGTTTGCTTTTGTTGGATTTAGTTGAGTTTATTTTAAAACGACATAAGAACAACTACAGCAACACTCCCATAAACAAAATCAAAACAGCAGAGCAGCACAACAACACATCAAACCCACCCAAACTCTACCGTCAACGTAAACATTGCTGAAACGTTCAATGCATAGAAAAACTAAAAACTTTAAAACATAATCGAAATGAAACCGATGCGAACCAACTACGAACCGCTGACAACAGGCGAACAAACGACGAACCTACGAATGAACGTTGAAGATGCGTCACATGATAAAACAAAGGATTCCTATTGGCCGGAGCAAAATTAGAAATTTTTTGAGATCTTCACGAAATAACGCACAAATTCGTAAGTTTATTTATTTCATTGCTTCACAGCTGACATGTATATTGTAGCTTAAGACCTTTTCAAAAACATGTATGTTATAGCTTAAGACCTATTCAAAAACATGTATATTGTAGCTTAAGACCTTTACAAGAATAATTTTCAATTAAATGACATATCAAAGAAAGTTGTGGAAAAAAACAAAATTATCGAACTGAAAAGCAAAAATAAACAAAAAGTAAAACAAGAAAGAAAACTACATGAAAAATTTTCTATTAAAATGAGCTTGCAAAGTTCAATGTTTTGCGTGGCAAGTTAACACGACGGATGGATCGCTTGGACGGATTTCTCTGCCGAACGTTCCTTGTTCGTGTGCCTATAAAAATATTAATAAAATAGATTTATTTATAGGGAGGTGCTCAAACCGTGTTTTTCATTTGGTTTCAAAAAAAAACAGAATGTGGTTAAGTATTTTTCAAACAAAACTTTAGCACGCTGTTTTTATCTTCAAATCTTTAACGATACTTGCGAACGAACTGTTCAAATATTTAGAAAACTAATGAACGGAGAGTAAAATTTTAATTTTGATACAATCTTAAAAAGTATGAATAAAAATTCAAAATTTTAAAGTATAACAACAATAATAATTAGTATGTAGAAACAAAATACACACACGAATTCGTCCTCAAAAAACACATACACAAACAAACACTACACATACATATACGAACACAAACTCACACGCACCAACAAAGATAATAGACATAGAGAAGGAAATATTTTGTATTTGCACACTAGTCGAGCGTGGCTGATGGGTGAAACGAGATTCGGACAAGCAATAAAAATAAAAAGTTATGCGTTATTTTAATTTGGCAGACAGAAAGAAGAGTGACAAGATATCGTAACAGCTGAAACACGTCGCGAGGAGGCGGTACCCAATTTGCAAGACATGAATGTTCAATGTTCAATGTTCACGTCCACCAGCTTCCAATGTCGTATTGCTGAGTTTTCAGATGATTGCTTCGTTAGACGAGTGGTTGAATGTGCGTGTGTGTGTTGTGTGTGTGTTTGTGCGTGTGTGTGTGTGTGTGTGTGTGTGTGTTACTTGAATTTATATGTAGATGCTTTGTTGAATTGTTGGCGTTGATGTTGATTCTTACAAAAAATGCAAATAAATATTTTAACTTTAGAGAAAACAAATGTTGAATGTATTATGGTGGTGGCTGACCGGCCTGCCTTGTGCTTCTTGATTTGCAATGAAAACTACAGGCCTATTCAGATCTCCGGTCTTGGATGTGTTCAATAAGTTGTGTTCAGATTCAAAATTGACTTATTATTTATAACTGTCTTCTAAGCTTAAATGACTTCAGCACATTTTTCTTTTGGTTATTAAAAATATTTTATTTAAAATAAGTCAGTTTTTTGATGGGCTGTTTAAACAAAACCTCAGCTAAATATTTTGATAAAATGATGACTTATTTACCAACGATTTTCATCATCACCATCACCTTCATCCCCATCTTCATCATCACCATCACTTTTATTCTCATCTTCATCATCGCCATCACCATCACCCTCATCAACATCATCTTCCCCATCATCGTCATCACCTTTTAAGGCTATACGTCTGCAAGATTGGGTATTTATTTGATCACGTGATTGTCCAAATCAGGAAAAAAGACGAGAATGGGTGATGATTATGATGCTTATGTAAGATGACGATGATGATGATCGATGATGATAGTCGATGATGATGGTGATGGTGGTGATGATGATCCATGATGATGATCGATGATGACGGTGATGATGATGGTGATGATGATCGATGATGGTGGTGATGATAATGATGATGGTAGTTAATGTAAATATAATGATGATGATAATGACGTACACACTAAAAAATTAGTCACTTTGCAATTAAATAAGAAACCGTCTCGAAATCAAGGTCTTAGTAGGAGTTTAATTTTCAAAATTAAATGAAATGATTTTGGAGGAAAATTTTAAAGTAAAGTGAAATTCATTCACCTAATGATGAAATGATGATAAAAATGGTGATTAACACAGAAAATTTCATTCAACTATGATAAAATGTTGGTGGAGATGATGATTAGCACAGAAAAAACAACAAATGTGATTTTGTTTCATCACCATATTTTTAGTGGGTTAAGAAGAAGAAGAAAAAGATGATGATGATGATGATGATGATGATGATAATGATTTGAATGTGAATGATTCGGAAGAAAATATTGAAATGAAATGGTTGATGCAAGTTAACTGTGAAATATAAATTTAAAAATTTCTTAAAAACTTTCAATACTAAAAATATTGTATTGATAAATCTTACATCAGATAGAAAACAAACTTTTTTAAAACCTATATTACAACATAGTAATATAGGAGATATTTCATAAATGATGGCAATGAAAAAAATGGCAGTCATGATGGGTAAAATGATGATGAAAAATCTGATGATCTACAAAGCAGAGGAAAAAGGAGAAGAAAAGTTGAATGATATTTATAGAAGTTGGACGTGATGGTAACAAACTGGAGCATGAGTGCTGGTGCAAGATATGGAAGTTCGTTGGTGATGACGTCGATGATGACGTCGGTGATGACGTAAATGATGATGACGATGATGAAAAAGGAGAATGAAACTGCTGATGAAATGATGAAATCGTTGTTTTTATTAAATCATTGAGGTCAGTGCTAAGTTAAACGTGAGTCAATTTCAATTGGCGTTTAAAAGAACGTATGTGCGTTTGTGTGCATGTACGTGTATGTATGCGTTTTTATGTCTGTGTTAGTACGTATGCATACGTGATTTGGATGTATGTGAGCATGTATGTGCCGGTTTGGGTACAAATTTTTATGCGTCTGCTTATATTTATGTATGTTTGAATGTACGTAAGAATGTATGAGTATGTGTGTTTGTGTGCATGTATATATGTTTCTTTGTTTGTTTGTACGTGGGGAAATGATTTGTAATGTAACGGAATTCTTACGTGCAGTGTGTGATCTTTGCATGCTAATTCTTTAAACAAATGTATGTATAATTATCTCTTCACTAGTTTGTGTAATGTATGAGAAAGTTTTCAATCTTTTAAATGCATGCAACATTTTGTTTAATTAATATATAATAACATAATTTCTAGTTGATTGTTACCTCCTGTTTATTATTTCATCATAAACTTTAAAGCGATTTCGATGTGGAACAATTTTTTAAAGATGTGAACACTGTTTTGAGACTTTTTTTTGAACATTCTGCCGGATCAGCGGTTCTTTTAATCGTAACAAATTTTTCCATGTAAGTGACTAGCTTTTATGGAGTTGTCAGTTGGTATTTTAAATTTCCGAAGCTGAAAATACTTTTTCACACCTTGATATTTCTGAAACTATTTCTTCAGAATTAAAAAAAATATGTAGATAAAACACACAAAATGTATCAAGATATTGTGGAGAAATTCAGCCATCCTGTCTCGCTTGGTATTGTTACACGGATACTTTTCATGCTGTTCACACGCAAACATGAAAAATAAAAAGACCCACGGTTACACACAAAACGGCAATACAACACGCAACCGCATGCATACACAAACACAGTCACCCGCACCAATATAATCACACAAACAAACAAACAAACAAACATAGTCACACATACACACTCACACACACATCATCACACGCCGTAATTTCAATCAGTGGGTAACTACAGACGCAACCGTATTTATTACTGTAATCGTAAAGTTTGTAACAGAGTCGTAAAATTAGCAACAACAATCCTTTCTTACAACAAATTATTGACTCAGCAACTAATTGACTCAGCAACTAATTGACTCAGCAACTAATTGACTAATTAAACAACTAAAAACAACAACATCAATAACGACAACAACGACAACAACAGCAACAACACTAGCAGCAACAACTTCAGCAACAACAGCAACAAACTGAATAACAACAATCGCATGCATAGACGCGAGCATAAATAAGAAATAAAATGATGTTGATTTAGTCGTACGGGGTTTTAACGATTCTGCATACCACGTGCTTCTCGTCTACAAACAAATGTTTGTAAGTATGTGTTTGTGTATGTTTTCATGTGGCTGCATGCATGCATTTGTGTATGTATGTATGTATGTATGTATGTATGTATGTATGCATGCATGTATGTATATATATATGTATTACTATTATTATCAATTGAGTTTCATATACAGTGCTTTTTTAATTAAAATCTGTAAAGCACACATTTTCAAAGAAAACATTAAATAGATAGATATTAATAGATAGGCAGAGAGCAATCCTAGTTTTTTAATGGAGAACAAATAGGTTTTTAACATTTCCATAAACCACGAGAGTAACACACCAAGCTGCCTCAAATTAAGAAGAAGAAGGGCCCCTAGTTTTGGCCAAAAAACTGAAAAATCTTGAGACCCAATCTTTATATAGAAAGCTGGCTCAAATATTGAGTATGTATTGTTATAACAGCAGGAATGATAGAATTGCCCTATATAATTAATTTTAATTAAGTATAATTATCTTTATTATTTGTTTTTTTTGCTAAATTTGTAATCTTTGAATTGTGAGAATATCAACGAGTGAATCGCGAGGTTTCAGCAGCGTGGTTTGAAGGAGGTAATGTGGTTTATGCAGTCGCTCGGATTAATTTAGTGTTTCTATTACTGTTGGCATTCAAATAAACGTTCAACAAAGTTTGCGTTTGTTTGAAGAAGTTTTGTTCATCTATCGGAAATCTTGAACCTACGGATTAACGAACACTTGACGATCGTTTGAAGCTACAACACTGGTGTTGGAAATATAGAGATCATTGAAGTTATAACATTGGTGTTTGTAGTGACGAGCGTTAGAGTTTACAACAGTATGTATGTATGTATGTATCTTTCTCATCATTATCACCAACACAAATTTATTATTTTCTTCAACTTAATCTGTTTCTTCACCAACATCTCTATTGGCATTTTCATCGTCAACCTAATCATCTGCTTTTTTATCAACATCATGATCTTCATAATCATTATTTTTTATCTTCCTCATCATTTTTATTTTCTTCATCAACTTCTTCCTCCTCATCTTCATCAACTTTCTCGTCATCTTCTCTCTTTCATATACACTTGATCTTATCATCTTATAGTCTTACAGATGGTTCATCTTGCCTGCTTCTGCTGGGAGAAAGAGAGAAAGAGGGAGAGAGAAAAAGAGACAGAGAGAAAGAGACAAAAGACAAGACATCATCAACAATCAATCAATGCTCTATCGCAAATATAATTCCTCAAAGTCATCCTGATCAAAAATAAATGTACCAGTTAACAAGAAAACAACATTTTGCAATGGATAAAATAAACGACATAGATACAAAATATACACAACATAAAAATATGTATAATATAGACACACGCCCATATATATATAATATGTAAAGTACAGACACACACAAAACACACACACACGGACGAACACACGCACATAATATTTGTGTAAACTGTAAATTAGTGTTACCAACAAATTACTACAGTTTATCGTTACATTTCTGAAGAAAGTTGATGTAAAAGTGGTTTGATTTAAAATTATTATATAAAGAGAAGGTATAAAAAATTTATATTCGTACCATTGCCCCAGAAAGGTGGTTTACGTGAAACACATCAGCTGGCCTGACGAATTGTGATCCAAACCGACTTTTAAGTAATGAATGAGTTGATAGGTGATAATTTGTTGAGTGCCAATGAGTTGTATGTTGCTTCATAAATATTTTGTTGCCAATAGACAGAAATAAACTTGAAGAAACCAAAAATGTCATAAATTTTAAATTAGACAACCAAATGAAATGAAAAATGTTAAACCTCTCAAGCATTCAATGAAGCACGTTTTAACTGAACTCATTTGTGAACGATTCATTTAAAAAATCAAACATGACTGAAAATATCTTGAAAAAATGAAAAAAAAACTAACTAAAGATTTGAAGCACTAATATAAATTACAAAATTTCACAAACAACAGCCAGCAAATCATCGAAAAACATGCTCCTCCTTGATGCATCTGTTTGGAGCATGCCGACATCACAAGAAACTTCAGGTCGACGTGTGCAATTTTAACGACGTGTTTTGAAATGTACGTGTGTCTCGTTCCACTGTTACATGCGGTTAAATAGGTTTGCTTATTTGTTTGTTTTATGCTATGTGTTTGTGTGCTTGTTGATGGGAAATATTTTGGAAATTAGATTCAATATTCATCTACACACATCTGTCTGTATTTTGGTACCTCATTTTTAAGGATTGTTTTACGATCGTTTTTAAAATTTTAAAATTATTTTTGCAAAATTATTTCATCACATGGTATATTGCATCACAGTGATATTTTCTCCAAATATTTTGTTTTCTTCTCTTGTAACATTTTCACTGTTAGTTCACTTGACGGTTCTTAATAATATGGGCAATTTAGAGATAATTAAATTAACGAGTCATAACCATCCGAAAGTTGTCGATTAAGGCTGTTCAAAATTTTTGACGTTTTGTGTGCAAGTATTGTTAGTCAAGATGCTAAACCTCTTGCACAATATTTTTATCGCTTATTTCCTGTACGTAGTTTCTATTAGTCAATTTATATTAGTCACGTTGTAGGTACGTGTGACCGCATGGAAAAAGTACATGTGTACTTTTGTAGGTGCTTGCGCTCCAACCAAAAATGCTTATAATTACTTTTTTGCATAATAAATATGTTTAGGCAGCACATCTGCCATCGTATCGTTCGCGTATATTATGCCGGTTATCTGTGTCCATTTGAGAGCTGCGCGCGTGCATCGCTTTGGCGGGAATCTTCCATTTGATTAAGACGGAAAGTTGTCTAATGAAATGTCAGCATAATGGAATGGCAAAGATTGATGATGGAAAGATTGAATGAGTCTGAAATGAAAGAAGTAAATGATTGACGTGTGTGTGTGTGCTTTTAATTTGTTTTGTTTCTTTAGGATTGACGTTTAAAAAGTTGCGTAAATAACGTTACTTTGGGCTGGAGTTATATTATTTCATTTATTGGAAGCTGCAAGCCACAAAAATTCCTTTCTAAAGTCACAGAAATCGCTCTTTGCTCCCAATATATCTATAAATGTGTATTAATATAATGCATTTGCATGCACATTATACATATGCCTTGTGTGTATAGATATATATTCAAAAAATGTATGGATAGGCAGACTTACAATCAAACAAACAAATAAACAAACAAACATACAAACAAACAAATTAACAAACAAATACACATACAAACAAATACACAAACAAACGTCCATGCATAAATGTATGAGCATCAGGCGTGTTTGCACTGCTGAGAGATTCCTGGCCAGCCAGATAGAAACAAACATCGACCCTGCAGTATGAAGATTAATAAACTTTTATGTTTCTAAAACACTTTAAAAAATTCTACCATTAATATTTGAAATTTAAAAAATATCGAATGTAATGTTCAAAAATTGCTAGACTTGTAACATTAAGGAAGAAAAGCAAAAGTTTCATGCAATCTCAGCGAAAACTTCATCAGGTAGCGCCAAATTCACATCAATTTGCGTTTGTAAGAACATCGTAGCCATCGTAAAATTCCATTTTTCTACCACAACAAAAATTTATTAAACCCCAAAAAACCGTTTTGTTTAATTAAGCGAGTAAAAACAAAAGTGAGAGAAAGAATGTAGTTTATTGAAGTGAAACAAGCTCCCAATTTTTTGCCAAATCTTTCTTCCCTCCAAACCATATTTTTGAGGTTGGGTCAAATGAATCAATGCACATGTTTCTAGTCGTCTCCACTCACTTATAATTACAAAATTTTGAGCCAACTAGCTAGTAGCTTTAAAATCATTAAATACCAAAGAAACTCTTTAAACAAAATTTTTTGTATACATACAAATATATACATACAAAATAAAAATTCAGAAACAGTAAATTTTTTTAAATTATAAACAAACTTTTTTTAGTCAGTGTTTCAAATTTCATAACTAGCAGATGTTCTTTTAACAGTTCTCATACAATATACGATAATATACAACACAAGCTCGTTTCCTTTCCAAACCGCAATTTATTGTTCTTATTTGTTCAAACTGCGTCCAGGCTTTTTATCCCAATGCAAACAAATTGACGAACGTTTTTAGAGCAAATATTGAAACATTCATTTGAAGAAAATTTAAAAACAAAGTTTACACCAAACCCTGCAGCACCTGCTCAGCTTGCTTGTGCAAGAAATTTGTTTCGATGCTGCCTAATAATCCAAACAAATCATTTCAATGCATCATATTTTCGTTCTCCTACCAAATGCACACACTTCTAGCTGAACTTTGTTTGCCTATTTATCTAATGTTCACTCCATCGTGCAACCACATCCAATCAGTTATAAGTCTTAAGAAGGGCATGCCTCTGAATATTCATCCCGCTATTTAAACAGTCGTATTTGTGTGTATATTTTTTGTGGCTGTGTGTGCGTGTATTAATCTTATGTGTGTGTTTATTTGTTTGTGTTTGTGTGTGCGTGCGTGCGTGTGTATAAAAAATGCGTCAATGCGATAGTGGGTGTGAACTGATACTTTATTGCACCTCTGAATGTAATTCTTGCCTCCCATTTTTGGTTTCTATGTTATTTCCGCCATATTCCTGGTGAATCTCTTGCAAATATTTTTATTTCCATCTTTTATCCATTTGCTGTCGTGTCAGCATGTTGTGGTGGCTGTTGTTGTTTTGTTGTGTCGTGGTTGTATTCTTGTTTTCATCCTATATTTAAACCACCTCGTGATGCTGATTCATGTTAGCCGTACGTGGGAGATGTTAACAACAAATTATGAACAAACGTTATTTTTTTCTTCAAATAGTTTTATGTTTTCTCCTGCTGATGTTGAAAAATATCCATGGTTTTTTAGGTTTTTTGTAATATTTCCATTGTGTGTGCGTGCGTCTGTGTTTTTTTTTATTGCGTGTTCTTATTTTTTTAGATTTGTGAGCAACATTTTTTTTCTTCTTTCATTTAGAAGAAGCCGGCTGAAGATGCCAATGCGTGGTAGCGTTTGTATTTGTGCGTGTATGTACCGTCTCAACGATCGTTACAACAATCGTATAACTTTTTTTACCATTGTTCATTACTATTTTTGCGTGTATTTTGACCAACAAAACTCTATCTGACACCGTCTAGAAACTTTTTTAATGTTTAGACATTCAAAAAGTACACCTACCTCGTCCGTGTAAATTACTTCCAGAGTAGATAAATTTGCCATCTTCAAAGGTAATGACACCTGATTTTTTCCACCGAGTTTTGCTCAAACCTTGAATGCTTAGATTCATTCTTTTCATTGCCTGTTTTGGGTTCTCAAATTTATAAGTCTCGTACAGCATTCTAACGCTCCATGTTGGCACATTGGAAGGTGCATTCAACGTATTTCTATCGTGAATATCGCAACATTTCATCTACTACAAAGTATTGAAAATCGAATTTTGTGGAGGTCGATGGTCGCCAATGTCCTGAAAAGATGAGGCACGAGAAAGTAGAAGGCATAACTATTTTATTAGTAATAGCAGTGTAAGTTCAGTGAATGATACAGAGTCTTCGTTTTTCGCTGTCTCTAGGTCTTTCATTATTACCTTGTTTTAAATCGGTCAATATACAGTGGGTACTATAATACTAACTAAGTGCTAATTTAATAATATTTTATTACTAACTTGTTACTATTTTGTTACTGTTACTATTGTGTTAATACATCTTCATTTTCTTTATTTTACTCTGTTTTCAACGATATCATTTTTACTACTACATAACCTACCATCTTGTTACAACCATATTGATACAGTGCTACTTGTGTTTGCTATCATATTACTACATTGTAATTCAGTAGTAAAAGAGTAACAAAACGTAATTAATTACAATGTAGCAGACACGAGTTTTGTTACATTTTGTTACTCTGCTACTACTGTATTATTGCATGCTTCTACTCTGTTACTGCATGCTGTCTCCAGCACATGCAACTGGCGCGGCTGTTATCAGGCTGAGTATCTCTTACGACAATAATTAATGCATTGAATTTGTTTTTTATTTCTGTTCTTACTAGAATTGCTACAGCGCGCTTGTTTTCTGTTCGTTTTATTTTGATCGATGTAATCTACATACGTCATGTTGAATTTTGTGCTGCTCATTCATTCTGCTTCTGCCCGCCTGCCTGTCCACCGAATGTTTACAATCACGCACTGACAAACAAATGCGTGTGGATATCACAAACACACGTACTGAGAGATCTTCAATACTGAAATGTTAACTTTTTTGAAATGTTAACTTTTTTATTTCTGCATCTTTGAACAAAATGCAAAGTAAAATTGAAACAAGTTAAAGATTTAGTTTGAAAAAATATAAAAACAGAAAAAAAACATGAGAGGAAAACACAAAAACAAAGAAATCTGGCACAAAAATCTCCCGACATTCATCTTAGCAAAAGTTAATTAGTTGCAAAGCGTTAATTACGTCACAAAAAGTCAAACGCTATTAATCTTCATGTCAGCAGGAAAGTTGTGATGTGCACATGATAGCAGTAACATAAAACTCCTTAATGAAAACTAAAGTTGCACCACAGAGGAACATGCGAAGGAGGCATACTTTCTTATCAATCGTCCATTCACGAGGCCTGCCAGATCTCATCCAAATTCATCTTTTGTTTTCATCTTTTTAATCTTAGATTTTTATATTGTTGTTGTTGTGTCTTTTCTATTTTCGTTGATGTTGTTGTAGTTGTCATTGTTAGCTTGTTGTTGTTACCATTGATAAAGTGTTTGTTGCTGCTGTTTTAGTGTAATTAGTGTATTAGTGTAATTTAGTTGTTAGAACCGTTCATTAAAGTGATATGTTTGTTTTAAAATTTGAATTAGTCGTTCTTTTTCAGCTGCTATTTTCACCGAATGTATTTTTTTCACATAGCAATACTTACAAGTGCCAACAACGACATACATATCGTACGTAAATAAGCATCACACACTGCATACAATAGCCGAAGACATGCTTGTATTCGGACGCGGCCACATCAAGTCTAAGCCAGGCATCTTTATTTAATTTAACCTTCAAACATTCCTGCAGAACATTATTGAAGCTAGAGTTAATGCTATTAATGTTGCTTTTGTATATTTTGCTGGTTTCGTTTTTTCAGAATGATACATATACACCGGCGACGTTATATCAATCTTCATTTACTTACAAGTGGATTTACTCACTTTTACCATTCAAAGTATATATGCAGTATGATTATGCGCTTGCAGGTTCGCTGTTCTGTGTGTTGTTTTAGGTGTGTGTATTTGTGTATGTGTGTGTGTATGTGTGTGTATGTGTGTGTGTGTGTGTGTGTGTGTGTGTGTGTGTGTGTGTGTGTGTGTGTGTGTGTGTGGCTAACTTGTTTGTATGTGATTGAATTCCGATAAACCTACTTGCGGATGAAAAACGCTTATAAAATCATTAACAGAAAATAAACAATAAGACATCCCGGTTTAGGAAAGACACTTTTGTTATTTTTTCTTTGCAAAAAGAAGTTAACTCGTTCAGCCAATGTTGGCAACGCGATTGTTATTTCAAATGATATTACAACAACAACAATTACAACAACATTAGCAACAGCAACAACATCAACTACACCAACCACAGTGACATAACTTCAACAATAGAAGCAGCGACAATAACAACGCCACTTGCGACGATCAGCGACAAGAAAGTATAAAGGGCTCGGGAGAAATAATATCGGAGGACAAGGAATGAAGTGAAGTTATTTGCCATGGAAGCCACATAAAATAACGAAATATTAATTTTTCTCAATGCAGAAACGCGTGCATATTCAATCATGATTTATACCTACACCTGACCGCAGATGCACACATACACACAAACAAACACACACATACACACACATAAAGACACACACATACATACACGCATATACACACAATCATACATACACCCATGCACATACATACACACACAAACACCCAAACATATACTCACATACGAACTACAAACACACGCTCACCAGCAAGTCACAGACAAATTTTTCATGGGCGGATTAGAAGTGTGGACACACACACACACACAAACGAACATCACACACACACCACCACGTATCATCAACAAACAATGAAACAACATTAACAAACATACTAACGCCAACGTTATCAAATTGAATCGAAATTTTTAAAAATGACAACCGCTGAATATTCATACATAGGTAGAATTATGAACATGTAACGTAAAAAAGCAGCGAGAACAAAACCCGGTAAAAACAGAACAAAAAGACGATTTAAAATATTAATAACAGAAATAAATAATAAAAATAATAACAAAATATAAAATAATAATAATAAAAAGAATAATGAAAATAATCAAGAAAAATTAAAAAATATAAAAAAAGATAAAGAACGATTTGCATCTCTCAATCGCCGATGTGGTGAGCGCTGAAGCGTGGCTAATAATATTATTATTGCTTTCTTATTTATGTCCTTCACCTTACAACCTTGAAATCTTGGAGGACGATGACGACGATGATGACGATGAGGATGGTGAAAAAGATTAACAAATAAGTTTTGAAAGTAAAATTAATTTATTTATTTAGTTATTATATATATATATATATATGCTAGGTTATAAACGTACATTATATACATATATATATACATATATACATATATATATACATATATATATATATATATATATATATAGTTTGCAACTTATATACTTAATATGCAACATGCAATGAATATACTGTTTGTTCACTTTGCGCGTGCCTATGGGTTTTGTGTATGTTGTGTATGTATGTGTGTGTGTTTGTTTGTATGTGTGTGCGTGTGTATGTGTGTTTGCGTATATGCGTGTGTGTGTTTGCAAATTCAAATTAAAAATCGTCGTAATTATGAACAACATCACCTGTGTTATAAGAGTTGACATGCTATAAAATTATTTGTGCTATGTGGTGTAATGAGATGAAGTGTGTCGTAATGTCATGTAATGTGATACGATATGCTGTGCATAATGTTTTGCTAAAGTACGCATAAACTTTAAGTTAAATCCAGTGTTGATATTGATGCAAAAATGTAAGCGACTTTGATGTTTCTGGAGTTATTATCATTAATTTTGATCTATAATTCATAACCGCGAACAACATGATCGCCCACAAATTTCACTCCTTTTTTCAGCATTGTTGTTATTCATGGAGTGCTGCCAAAAAATGTATGCACTCTCAAATGTTTACAAAAATATTGACTTGAAATAACATCAACAACAAAAATTAATTCAAATGTCATAAGATACAGAACGTAAAATGGCCAATATTTTGAAACATTATTAAATTAATTTAAATTCAATCAAAATGTTTCTCACATGAAAAGAAGACAAATTAAATTAACAAAAGCAAACTACCTGATGAAGTGAAAAAAACTGCAAAATGATCAATTTGAAACAACTAACAACAAAGAACAATATTCACCACAAAAGTAACAAACCAAGGAACCTCAAACACCAAACAACAACAAACAACAAAAAACAACAGCAAACAACAAAAAACACTATCAAACACCAAAAAACAACAAAAAACAACAAATTACAAAAAACAACAAAAACAAAAAACGCATCAAAGTAAAAAAAACACTACAAAAAATTCAAAAGTGACAAGCGCCAGAAGAAAATACAATAACTTGGAAAGAAACAATACCACGTGACCAGCCACAACTCACAAAATTAAATTAAATTGAAAACATAGATCTCACAGCTAACAAATAAACTAACAACAAAAATAACAACAAGCAGGAAAGTAACAAAAAGCAGCAATAAAACCACCACCACAACTACAAAACAACAGCAACAAACAAACCTGTACTTCCCCAGACAGCTTGGCATTGTTGTGTAATGTTCAGTAAAACTAATAAACAAAATATTGCCTTTAAATATTTTGTCGTGTTCAGAACTAAGTCGCTGCAGTTGTTGTGGTTGCTGTTGTTACTGTTGTGGTTGCTTTTGTTACTGTTGTGGTTGTTGTAACTGTTGTAAATATTTAAGTTGTTATTGTTGCTTTTTCGATGGTTGTTTTGGTTGTTGCAGTTGTTGATTATGTTGTTGGAGTTGTTGTGGTTGTTGTGGTTACCGCTGAGGCTGCAATGAATTTTTTGACTGTTGAAGCTTTGCTCGTTGTATTTATTGTTTATGCTAAGGTGGTTGTTGTTAGATTGGTTGCAGCTGTTTTTGTTTCTGTTTATATTTCTACGGTTTTGGTTGTTGTTAATGTTGTTGTTTTTGTTGTTTGAGTTATTGACGTTGTTAATGTTTTCTTTGGTGTTGACGTTAATGTTGTCGGTTGCGGCGCGGTAGTTTATGATGTTTCTAGTATTATTTATGGAGCTCTGCTTGTTTATGGGCTTACCAGTGTAAATAATGCTGTTACCATTTAAATAATAGTCGTCTCCAATGTTGTGTGAGTAACTACTGTTGTTTACTTTGTTGTTATTGTCGTTGTTGCTGTTGTAGTTGACGCAGTTAATGTTATTGTTGTTGCTGATGTGGTTAGTGTAGCTTCTGTCTATCACGTTTTTAGTGTTGTTGTTGTTGTTGTTTTTGAGGTTATTTTTGTTGATGTTGTTGGTTTTGTTATTGATGTTACTATCGTTAATTTTATTGTTGATTTTGTTTACGTTTTTGTAATCATTTAAATTCAGAGCACCGCTTATTTGATTAATATTATTTATCACATTAATTTTGCAACTTCTGCTGGTGACACTAATGTCATTAACAGAGTTTTTGTTGATGTTGTCGATAGCGTTAACGTCTACAATGTTGATGTTATCTCCGTTTAATTTGTGGATGTGCTTGATGTTGGTTTTGTTGTTGCAATACTGGCTGGAAATATTTGCAACAATCTTGCCGTTGAATTTGTCGCTATTTATAACTCTGTCGTTGTTGTAGTTGTTGTAATTTTTGTCGTTGTTGCCCTTAATGTTGTCGTGATTGTATTTTCGACTGTGGTTGTTGTAGTTTTTGTAGTTGCCATCAAAGTTGTGGCTGTTGTGGCTGCTGCAGTTTTTATAAAAGTTGTGGCTATTGCTCGAGTAGAAACATTTCCGTTTATTTATTTTGTTCTTGTTTGTCTTCAAATGCTCGGCAATGTTCTGGCTCGTAAAAATTCTTCTAATGAAATTTCCGTCCACATCGCAATTTTTATAAAAACATTTCTTCGCCAATCTGCAACCCTCCACAACTTCACTACTGTAAATCTCTTCAATGCATCTCTTACTTTTGTGGCTTCTGCTACTGTTGCTGCTATTGTTGTTACTGATGTTGACGTTGTTGATGTTACTACTTTTGTTGTTGACGTTGATGTTATAATTGTTATTGATGTTGTAGAAACTGTTGATGTCGTTGTGTTTATTGATACTGCGCTGGTTATAGCAATAGATTATAAAACACATGCTAACATTTTTATCGTTGTCGTTGATGTAATTGGTACTGTTTTCATTGTACTTGTCGTTATTATTGTTATTACTGTTAATTTTGTTGTTGTTGTTGCTGTTGTTGTTGTTGTTGTTGACGTAAAAGAGAGCGTTTGGTGGTTGGTTGTGGTGGTTGTTGCGACGGCAGGATCGAGGTGGACACATGGTATGTTCATTTATTTTTTATGAGCGGGTCACCATCGAGGCTTAATTGCATTTCTACCTTTAAAAAATATTTTTATATTTTTTACTCGTGTGTATTTGTTTTTGTGTGTGTGTGCGTGGGTGTGTGCGTGTGTGTGTGTAAATGCTTGTGTGCGTGTGTGTGTATATGTGTGTGTTTATGTATGTGTGTAAGTGTGTGTGTGTTTATTCGTTGATGTTTAAACGTGTATCAATGCTTGTGAGTGTGTGTGTTTGTGTCTGTGGGTATGTATGTATGCGTGTGTATGTATGTATGTATTTGTGAAAATGTGTGTGTGTGTGTGCGTTTATTCATGGCTCATAAACATACAATTGTTCAGATGTTAAGTAATTGTCTGAACTTTTATATAGCAGCATAATAGGTGAAATGTTTTTTTTGTAATTGTATGTAACCCAAATTATTATTTTATTATTATTATTTTATTATTATTATTTATTTATATTTTTATTATTCATTTATATTTCATTTTATATTAATTTAATTATTTTTTGTTATTAATCTTAGAATTGGTGATATTATAAAATTTTTATTTCATTCGTGAACAAACAGCAGTAGTCTTAATTAAATCCAGTTAAATGCAGTTATATGCCTTTGTTAATTTTTATAGGTTTTTATACTGTCATGTTGATGCTTTCAGACTGTTTTTTTATTGTTGTTATGTAGTTGTTAAAGTTGTTATTGTTGCTATGTTGGGTTGATGTTGTTATGCTGATCTTGTTTTTATTCTGATGTTTTTGTTGTTATGTTGAAGTTGTTGTTATGTTGATGTTGCTATACAACTCCATTAACAATGATTTATGTCTCGGCTATGAGAATGTTATTGATAGGTTTTTGTGTTACTGGCTGTGATGATCTTTATTCGCAATGTTGTTGGTGGTGGTGTTGTTATTGTTGGTGGTGGTGTGTTGTTGTTGTTGTTATTGGTATTATTTCTTTATAAATTTTTTTCAGATATTGTTTTTATTAGCGCGGTTTATATTTAAAAAAAATTTTTTAAATCAAATAAAAATGAAAAAAACTAAGTCAGAAAATTATTTTATTGTTTGATCTTGTTATTTATTGGGAAGTTTTCTTCTGATGCATTTTACGTTCGTTTGTATGAGAGCTGAGAGCTTCAGAGCAAAATTGGCTTCTGCTTTGTAGCAGGTAATGCAGCTCACCAATTCCAATTTTAATATTTAACAACTCCAAAAAAAACTTTGAAAAAATTATTAAAAAAACCGTAGGTGGCATTATATGGAGTGTGTGATTTATATCGTTTACATTGTGTACTGCACACATGTGGCGTGTATATGTGTATATGTGTGTGTACGTATGTGTTTGTGTGTGTATGTTAGATGTGTATAATTGTATACGTGAGTGTGTGTATTTATATCAGAATGTCTTTATTGTGAGTTTGATTACCATTAAACTTCGATTTTTTAAATTTTCGCAACAATTCAAACTTAAAAATTTTGAAATTTTCAGATAATATTAAATTTAAAACCCAATAAAATCCTCCTTATGCGTATGTATTCAAGTTTGCATGTACGTGTATATGTAAGTACCTCTGCATGTAAGTATGAAAGTACGTAAGTTTGAAAGTACATACGTATGTACTTGCGTTTGTATGCATGTAAGTGCGTTTACAAGTACGGTTGAACGTACGTAAGATAGTTAGCAATTTCTTTAATTGCAGTTTACGACTTTTCAGAGCTCCTTGTTATTCCATTTCAGTCAATTGCTTGTTGGCTCGTTCATGTAACAGCAGTCAGTAATAGGATTGTTGTGCTTGTGCTTGATGGCGTTTGTATTTGGTTATTTTCATATATTGAGCTCGTAAGTTTCTTGTTTGTGTGTTTCATATTTGTATTTTTTATGTTTGTATGTTTCTTTTCTGTCTATTCAAATGTTGTATGTTTAAATTGTATGTGAGTTTATTTTTTTGTTCAAATTGACTGTATGATTTTATTCTACTTTGTTATTTGTTTTAATGTTTTCAAATACGTTTGGTCTGAAAAATTTATTTTCCCTGCCAAGTTCATAAATAGTGTGTTCATGTGATGACATAACAAAACTCTGCTGGAATAATATTCGTCAACAATTTTCGCAATTTTATGTCATTGTTTGAAAGTTATTCTAAATATGTTGTCAGTGTTGAAGCTTAACTTTTTCTCATTGATGTAAATTAAATTATACGTTATTATGTGAACACTTTGAATTTCTTACTTTGAAATAAAATCCTAATTTCCATCTTTCACAATTTCCATCCAATCAGACAACTTCACGTATACGTGTTTATAAAACTATGTATGTGTTTTTATGGACACACACAATGATTTTTTACCGTCACGTACATGCACGTACATATTGTCATGTTTAGATGTATACACATGCATTTTTGTATAAGTATGCTTGATTAGTTGTTTATATGCACTCATGCTTGTTTGTTTATCTGTGCATGTATGCGTATTTGTATGCATGCATGATTTTGTTTGTATTGTCATACGTGGGTGTTTGTATGCACGTATGCATTTTGTTTGTATGTGTTTACGTGCGTGTTTTTATACACAGGGGTCACAATATTGAGCGCTGTTCATTTTCTCTGCAACTGATAAAGTAAGTTTGTATCGAATGATGTTGGCCTGGCAATTTTTTTCTAATAAAGAAAGAAAATAATAAAGATGCATATTTTTTGTATATTTTTTGTATGCAACGGTTGCGTGCGTACGTTTATATAAATGTGTCTGCGTGTGTGCAAGCGTGTGAGTAAGTTTGTATGTGCGTGTGTGTGTGTGTGTGCAAGCTTATGTGCACGTGTGAGCGTGTGTATGTGTCTATAGCTGTGTGCACATGTTATGGATGTATGTTTAGATTAGTCTATTTATTACTGTATTAGTCTGATGTTTATACTGGCTGGAGAGTCTATTATGGTTTGATTGAATGCATCTTCCCGGGGCATTCTACATGGAAAGAACATCAAAACAGCAGCAGCAGGACCATCTTCATTAATAACTCCGTAGCACCAGACATAACGCTGTTACATCAACTAAATCTGAACAGTTAGAAACAACAAACAACAACAACAAAACATCAGAAAAATCAAACACAACAACAAAATTAACATCACTTGAATTGAAAACTTTCATAAGCGTAGCATAATAAACATTATCCGACGCATGCTTCAACAAAAATTTCATCCCCACAAAGTATAAAAATCATAATGACGATGATAATAATAATAATAATAATAATAATAATAATAATTAATAATCCATTCAATGAATCGATCGAGAAATACGGCCGAATATAATCGAATAAGTATCGACATAAAGAAACATATATCTGCAATGGCAGCAAAATAAATTAAGAGTATAAATAAATCATTTCCTTCCATGCCATTTTTACCATCCTTTTTCCATCATTTTTTTTTCATCTTCATCCTTTTCATCATTATTGTCATCATCGTTCCCAACATCATCTCCATCACCTTCATATTTCAAACTCTTATTTCTTTTTGCCGATTTTGCTGTTGTCATTTTTTTCTACCATCATCATCACCACCGTTATTATCACCATTATCATTATTGTCATAACCGTTGTCACTATCGCCATCGTTATCATCAGCGTTATCATCGTCTTAATCGTTATCTTTTCATCATCAATTCTTGGCCTAATTAATTTTCTATTTTTGAAACTATCACACTTCATTTTTAGCGCAGGTTCTGTTACAATCTCATTTTCCCATCATCAATTGATCATCGCCAACATCAACATCATCAACATTATCACTATCATACCGCCATAACCAACAGCAATATCATTGTTAGTCATTATCATCATCACCGTCATCATCATCGTCGTCGTCAATATCATCATCAAAAATATCAGCCTAAGAGCATCATTATTTGGTGTGTCGCGTTTCTTATGCAGTTGAGTGCGCAGAGTTGTTTGTTTTTTTTTTATCGCCGGTACCTCCTCAGTTAATCCTTGCCTTAAACTTCTGAGTTGTGTCTGTTGATCATCTCTTACATTTGGACTAATCAGGCTCTGTTTGATGTTTCTTTGTTGTTGTTGTTGCAGCTGTTGTTGTTGCTGCTGCTGCTTTTGTTGTTGTAGTTGCTGCTGCTGTTTTTGTTGCTGCTGTTGCTTCATTGTGGTTTTATTGTGTTTCAGTTATTTTATAAAAGTTGAAGCGAAGCAGCAATCAAAAAAACAGTATCAGCGGAAGAAGATTACGCACATCAACTACACATATTCAAACAACAGAAAACTAATTAACAACAATAACAACACATCCACACATCTTCACAATATAAATATTAACTAACGTTCGTAGCAACAACACATTAAACACAGCTTACATTTACATGCAAATCAACGTCACACAACTTTGAGACGTCCAAGTAGAGGAAATTAACGTGACAGCTTGCATCAGCAACAACAACAACATCAACAACAACATCAACAACAACAACAACATCAACAACAACAACATCAACAACCAGGCAGTAATAACAACAACAACATCAACAACAACAATCAATACAGCAACAACAACAACAACATCAACAACAACAACCAGGCAGCAATAACAACAACAACATCAACAACAACAATTGATACAGCAACAACAACAACAAAATCAACCACAACAACAACAACAATAGCTACAACAGCAGCAGCAGCAACAACAACAACCAGTACAACAACAAGAGACAAGCAAAAAGATGGACATTTGTTTAAAACATGCATGCATACACAGCTCTGTGAAAATGATATACACGCTCTTTCCATTGTTAGCAGTAATAGCGGGAAACTAAGCAATAACAACAGCAGTACTGATGACGATAGCGAAAGAATGGTGCTGATGATGATTGTAAAAGAATGGTGTTGATGATGATTGTAAAAGAATGGTGTTGATGATGATGTTTGAGAAAAATTGCGATGGTCTTGATTGTGAAAGAATGCTGATGATGATGAGAAGGAGGAGGAGGATGATGGTAATGATGATGATGATGATGATGATGATAATGATGATGATGATGATGACTTTGAGGATGATGATAATGATGATTACGATGATGGTGATGATAATAATGATGATGATGACAATGATGATGGTAATTTTGCGAAAAATAAAGGGGAAATAATTAAAAAATTTAAGGATATATAATTGCTGCCAAAAATCGGATGAAAATATAAAGTTGATTCTTTTAAAAATTAGAAAGAAGTTTGAAAAAAAATAAACTATTGCTTTTAAAAACAATCAAAAAGATGAAAAATAAATTTTTCTACTTTGTAACCAACAATAATAATAACAACAAATTCCACCAAACAACAAATTTCACCAAGTATAAACATTACTATAATAATAGCAATAATGATAAGAAGAAGAAGAAGAAAAAAAAGAAGAAGTAGAAGATAAAGATGTAACAGAAAAAGAGGAATAATAACACTAATTTATTAACATTTCAGATATAATTACTATAACATTCAGGTTTTAATTAACATTATATCCATAATTAACACTTCATTAATTATTTTTCTCGTCTTCTTAGCCATTTAAGTTCTTCTTCTTTCTCGTGCCTCATTTTTTCAGGACATTGGCGACCATCGACCTCCACAAAACCCGATCTTTAGCAACACTTTGTAGTAGTTGAAATGTGGTGATATTCAACAAGTGACACAAGGACTTCACGAATGTTACTCGTTGTCGACCGCGATCTCTTTTCCCTGCAATCTTTCCAGTAGCTGTTAGATTCTCCAGTCTTTCCTTGCGCATGATGTGACCAAAGAATTTTAACTGCCCCCGTCGGATTATTTGTAGTAGTTTCCTCTTTTCATAAACAGAATGTTTTAATACAACCTCATTCGAATTATGAGAGGTCCAACTAATTTTCATAATTTTTCTCAAAAACCATATCTCAGCAGCGTTAATCTTTTTTTATTTCTTTAGAAAATATCCAGGTCTCAAAGCCGTAAGTTAGCACAGAAAATATATAACACCCTAACAGTTTTAATTTTGTTGATATTCTGATTTTACTGTTGCTGAGGATGTTTATCATTTTAGAAAAATGCATCTTCCACCATTAATATCTCCTTTTTGATATTTAATCTTTTAATCTGGATTGGAGAAGTTTGAAATACAAAGATGGCGTCGGTTGTTATTCAAAATTTGACAACCACTACTTTTATTATAAATATTGTTTGATATCAATATAATATGATTCTAATATATTCTAAAACAGAAAATAAAAAAAAAACACTAAATGCACTTTTGTAAGGAAATTTTTCATAGTACTCTGAAAGTCTGAAGAGCCTAAAACGGAAGTGGTGTGGCAATACCGGAAAAGGAAATTGTTACTCTAGTTTTTGTTGTTGTTGTTTTATGCGCGTGATTAAAATTTTGCTGTTGTTGTTTTTGTAGTTGTTGATGATGACGATGATGATGATATTATTGTTGTTGTTGTTGTCGTTGTTGTTGTTTAAATTTTTATTTCATTTGTAAGAGGTAGTTGTTGTTGTTGGTCATTTATATTTTATTTTCATTTTTATGTTTTAGTTGCTGTTGTTGTTGTTGTTTATGCTTTTGTCGTTGCGAGTCGTTGTTTCCATCAAATTTGTTGTTGCAGATTGTGATTTTCTTTTTTACAACACCAACAACCAACACTGAAGTTTTCGTTCATTTCCAGCTATTGTCGTTTCATTGATTCGTTCATCGTTTGTTTGTTTGTTTTTGAATTGGTTTTGAGTGTTGTTGTTGTTGTTGTTAATGTTGTTGGTGTTTGTTGCTGATGTTCATGTGTGTTGTTAATATTGTTGGTTGTTGTTTATGTTTTGTCTGTTGTTTATATTTCTGTGTGGCTGTTTAGGTTGGTTTTTCAACGTTGTTATAGAACCTTCTTTGTTATTGTTGTTAAAAGTGAGAGAAAAAGAAGGCAAAAAATAAAGAAAGAGAAAAAGAGAGAAAGAGGATAGTTTTACACGTGTGCATTTAATTAAGTGTTGTTGTTGTTGTTGTTGTCGTTGTTTGTGGGATGATGAATTCTGCCGTGAGTCTTACAAGGGTTATTGTAGTTTGTGTTGTTGTTTATGTTGTAAATGGTTGACACTATGATTGTTGTTTTAGTATGATGTTGTCGTTGTTGCTGCTGCTGCTGCTGCTGCGGTTGCGGTTGTCGTTGAGATGAATAGAGCCAGTCAACACCCACTTCATTGTCCGCCTCATAAACAAGGTTCTTAATTTTTTCTTGAATCTTTAATTTTATGTTTGTATGTGCGTGCGTGTGTTTGTGGTGCGCGCGCGCGCGTGTGTGTGTGCACATGTGTATTTGTGTGTGTTTAGATGTTTGTTTTATACCTAACCATGTCTTTAAAAATGTTCTTCATTTTTTAAAAAATTGTTGTATTTTGCTTTATACACTTACGGAATTGTTAATTGAATTTCTGAAATCACCAAGCAGATTTGTAGCAATGTAAATTTCTCAACCCTAATACTGTGTATCAAATTTAATTAGATTTTTAACGTAGTTGTATTTAAGGATATCGCACATAACAGCCTCTTATCCGGATGTAGAACTGTCGGAGCATTGTTACAGACACCGTCGCTAAACGATCTCGTGCCACTGAATTGGTCTATAAACAAGTCTGCTTGCTTGTGTATGTGGCCAGGCGAACAACATACAATGAATTCGCTATTGAAAATAAGCGTTTGTGTTTGTGTATGTGTGCGTGTGTTTTTGTTTGTAAGCGCGTGTGTGTGTGCGTGTGCGCGCGTGTTGTGTGATGTATGTGTAATTAATCACACAAACACGAGAGTTTTGATGGTTTTTAGTATTTTGTTGTTGTTGTTGCATATTTACATTTCTTATTGAATTTGGCGAGGAATTTCCCCTGAATTAGAAACTACTGTGTCTCATACAACATGTCCACACGAGATAAAGAAGATGGATGATGATGACGATGATGATGACGATGACGCTGATGATGACTATTACAATGATGATGACGATGATGATTACAATGATAAAATCCATGACGATGACGATGATAAAAACTATGAAGATTCTGTTTATGATGGCAATGACAGTTTTTTCTTTTTTTTATCAACTCTACAAGATATTTCAATCGTCATAAACGCCGTAAATCACATTTTTTGTCATAATAATTCAGTAATAACACCAGAAACAATTTATAATTTGTAAATTCGTAAAAATTCAGCTTTACTAAAAAAATGATCCTCTCTATAAATGAACATACAACATATTTCTTTGTTCTAGCCATTTCTGTGTGTAAAAAATCTGTTTCCTAATTTCCATTCTTTTCGAACGGAACATCGTACAGCTACACATAGGTACGCACACACACACAAACAAACACACACGCACACACAGATGTAACGAGCAAACATATTTAATTAAATCGTTGCTCAAACAAAATGGGATAAAAATAGTTTTTTTCATAGTTCTAATAAAATTTTTTTTCATTTGCTTTTGTGTTATTTACACAGAGCAGAAATTTATTTATTTTGCGTGTTTTTGTTTTTAATAAAATAGGTTTTAATGTATAATATATTAAAAATGAAAATAAAAAGTCTAGATGTTAATTTTGAGCTTGAAGTACTTTCATTTTTGTTTGGCAAATATAGATTATAAAATATTAACTGTGCGTGTGAATAAATATTCTTTTAAAATTGCTACAATCAAATTGTTTCAGTTAAAATATCATGTAATGCGAATGTTGACAACTACAACAGTTTCGATAGCGTTTTATGAAGGAACGACCAACGTGAATAAGAAGGAAAAACTAAAAAAATTTTAAACTTACTTTCAAACTTTCAAAATAAACAGGACAGACGACACACCACACTCAAGCTACACTCAAGCCACACTCACGCCAAACTCACACCAAACGCCACACTCACGTGACACCCACACAGAACAGGAATGTGTTAAAAAACGTTAGTTTTTAAGGTGTGTATGTATGTATGTATGTATGTATCGACTTCAATCACGCGTCTAAGGTCCAACATTTAATTAAACGTTCAGACTTGATTGGTTTTTCTTAAAATTTGTTTTTTTTTAGTTTTTATCAATATAACAAATTTACTAACTTTTTATTTAGTGGCAATGTCCGAAATTCAAGTAAAAATGTGTCATTTTACAATTTCAAAAAAATGTGTCATTTAACAGAAAATTAATTTAGAATTAAAATATAGGGCAGTAAGTACATCCAAGTAAGAAGCAAACGTTCAGATGAAGGATAATATTTTTTTGACAAATTACAAAATTTGTTAAGAAATTTGATACGTTCATTAATTTATTTATTTGTCGTGATTTAAATTTAAAAAATTGTGTAAAATCATCGATTTAAAGTATTTTGTTACGTAAACTAATAAAATTCATCAGCTTTAATTCTTATTTAATTTGTGGATTTAATTAAATTTAAATTACGTTCAATTCATATTGTATTTTTAATTAACCTTTAAAACATTTTTAACAATAAAAAGTTTCTTTCAATTATATTTGAATTAACTATAAAAAAATAAATCACTTAAGAAAGATTATATAAAATATATAGCAACAAAAATTTTCAAACTTTATAAAAAATATTTTTTTCCATTTCTAATTATTAAACTTTCAAACAAATAAAAACATTTCTTCTAATTAAAATAGTAAATCTTTCAAAATTCTCATCTCAACCGCAAAAACAGCGTCGACAGTGGCAACAACTACCACAACTACACGCACAAAAAATTCTCCTCTCTGCTTCAAAAGAAGCTGCTTAGAAACGCCACATACTCACCCTTCTAAGCCATATCTCTCTATTTTTTCCTTACACTCTTTCTTACTCAACATCTTACCGGATCTCAAACTACATATATGTACGTAGATTCACGTTATTTTTTGTGAAATTTTTTTTCAACATAGCACTGTTGGATGTTAGATGGTTCTGCTTCTCATCCTGTAAAATTGTTGGTTGTGTGTCGTTATGATGTTGGTGATGGTGATGAGGAGGACGATGATGAGGAGGATGAGTGTATGGATGTTCTACTTTTTATCTGAATTATTTTTTATCTGAATAAGCAAAATCATTGAGTAAAATTCTTATTTTTCTGCAAAATAATAGAAAAACATGACACCAAGGCCTACACAAAGTTTTTTCTGAAAATTAATGAGCAATTACTTTGTGATGACGGGATGTGTAAAATGAATTTGTTGCTCGTTAGGTAGGTTACGCTGTGGTCACGTATCTAATTTAGAAGAATCGAATGTTGGAAATTTATTGATGTTTGCAGGACATTAAGGGAAGATGGACAGAGAGTACTGGACATGTATATTTTAATAACACCCGTACCCCAGTGCTGTACACAGTGCCTTGATGTGGTTTTCATAATACAAATTTTTTTATCATGTTTGTACGTTTTTTGATGTATGTTGTCTGATGTAATCTTTCAACTGTTGAGGCTTTTTGGTTCTATCTTAATCTTTAATACTTTTGTGTCGATTTGTTGTCTAGTTTATCTCTAATGATTATCAGATACAAATGTGTGAAGTTGCATTTCAAAATGAGGTCGGTTCGTATCGACAGTTATGTTATAAAGTTTTGCCTTGTTGTTTCAAATAATAATGATTCGGTATAGAAATGAAAATTGTTAACCTCTTACGTAGCTTAAATTGAAATATAAATTTTTTAGAGGATGGTTTTTTTCAGATTGTATATTTTATGGAGATTTTTGGTTTATTTAAATTGCTATTTAATAAATTCTGAAATTTTGACACTGTTGTTTTAAATATAGAATGAGTTTAAAAGTAAACTAGTCATAGTTTAAGTAATGAAAATGTATAAATATTAACAAATTGTTTTAAATTGCAACCGTTATGTGTGGCATTTTTAAAAGTGTTGAGTTAAACTAATTTTAATGTTTTAAATGATAATTTTAAAATAAAACTAAACTAAATAAAAACTTAAAAGATAATTTTTAAATAAAACTAAACTAAATCAAACATCCTAAACTGACGAATAGTTATTGTAAAATATTGAACGTTTTTTAGAAAATAAGTGACAATGCGTTTTCACAATTGGACTCATCACATCTCATTCGATATGATCGATTAGTTTCATGCGTTCAAGTAAATGAAAAATAGTTATCACCATTTAGGAAGTGATAATGGTAAATGGTAAATGGTAATAACTATTACCATTCACGGAGAAAAAAATCAATTGGATATTCACAGTCTGGTGTTTGGACATTTGTTAATGAAATTAAACTTTTACTTTTTTACTTCCTAGCAAGCGGAAATGACAAGTGAAATTAACATTTGGTGTCCTCGATTCGCCAGGACCTGAGGCTTGAGTAGCATGAATATTGCAAACGCGATGAATAACCTTTCGCTATAACAAGCAAATACCGTGACATTCATTAATTTCACCAGCAACTCAATTCATCACTTCTACATACGTTCATACATACATACGTACATACATACATACATACATACATACATACATACATACATACATACATACACACACACATACATACATACATACATACATACATACATACATACATACATACATACACACATACATACATACATACATACATACATACATACATACATACATACATACATACACACACACATACATACATACATACATACATACATACATACATACATACATACATACACACATACATACATACATACATACATACATACATACATACATACATACATACACACATACATACATACATACATACATACATACATACATACATACATACATACATACATACATACACACATACATACATACATACATACATACATACATACATACATACATACACACATACATACATACATACATACATACATACATACACACATACATACATACATACATACATACAAATACCCACATACATACATACATACACACATACATACATACATACATACATACATACATACATACATACATACATACATACATACATACATACATACATACATACATACATACTTATATACATATATACACACACACACACAACAGTCTGCGCAACAACCACAGCAAAGAACAACTAAAACGTAAGAACATGGATATAACCAACCAAGCATAGCTACATTAACGTAAAAACAACAACAAATATAAAACAACATAAAAATAACAACAGTGTAGCCACAAAAACATAAAAAATGTTGTATGTTCGCGAGTAGTGCACCACAAATCTTCAACCAAACAATTTTTCACGTTGTTTCTAATCTCTAACCACAAATCAAAAATATTTATTGCACTGTTTACATTCTGAAAAAAATAGAAATATCTCAATAAGTTAATTAAGACGCAGTTAAACGAAACGTCTAACTGAATTTTTATACTTCACTTCAATGAAGCATGAAGACCCCCACAAACCTACACTGTGTATATATATTATTTTCAAAACAAACTTTTTTGGAACGAAATTTTGTTAAAGAAGCATTCTGAGGCAGTTAGTTTGAAATAAAAACGAATATTTAATAATTTATATATATGTATATATATATAATCTCGATCATTCAAGAAAATATAAATATTAATGAGTTTACACACACCACACACACACACACACACACACACACACACACACACACGCACACACACACATATATATATATATATATATATATATATATATATATATATGCCTCGATCTTTTAAGAATATATATAAATATTAATGAGTTTACACACACGTCGTTCGCAAGGGCTCATTCATTCTTCATTCAAATTAATTAGGTGGGCATTCATCAAACACTTCACCTTGATTCGTTTATTTATTTAGAATCAAACGGAATTAACGTAGGTGTGGGGTGTAGTTCTGGCATTTTAGAACTTTCATGCTAACTATTCAGATAGTCTAGCGTAATTTTAAACAAAATTTATACAAGAGCTACATTCCCGAGTAAAATAATTAAAACACGAAAGAAAGTACTGCTGACGCGGAGGGCAAACCCGGAGATCCGTCCCGTATGTTAGATGCATATACTCCGATCCTAGCTCAAATTTTGGAAATTATCGTGATGAAAATTGTATTTTAATCAATTCGTCAAAAAAAATTTTGCTGATTTGTTGTAAGTTTTAAAAACTACATCAAAGCATGACGGATTTCCTGTTTTAAGGCTAATAATGAATGTTTTAAGGCTAATAATAATGTGTATGACATAGCATTAAATGTACGCACAAAAAATGGTGCACACAAGTACTTATAAACACGTACAACCCATACAACATGCTGACAAATGTTCACACTTCAAGGTTTACAATGTTGCACACACGTACAGCACAAATTATGTACGTAGTCGTACATACATACAAACGTTACCGTACGATATACGTACATACATGCAAACGTTACAGAACAATGTACGTACATCGTACAGAAGAAATACACGCGTGAATACTCGGCAAGTCAATTTTTGAATTTATTGCCAGCCGTCACATGGAAGGTTTCCATTATTAAATTTTATTACCTCGCTCGAACACGTAATAAAATCAATTTTGCCGGGAAAATAAATATTTAACGTGCACACATAATCCATACAGGCCTGCCTGCGCTTGTCCGACGCTGGCAAATGGCAAGTTCTCAAACTCAAGATTAACTGAAAATTTTATTAAACGTGCACTGAACGAAGGAACATTAAAAATTATTAAGACGTATACAAACATATATTAACGCACTTTTTAAATTCATACAAAAATGTTAAATATATGCTTGTGCATTCAATCATTCACCAATGAATTATTATTCAAATGTCAAACTATTAATAAAATAAACAATCGAACATGTCTTATTCACATCCATCACAAACGCACACGCACGCACAGACACACGTACAAACACATATATGTGTATTAATAAAAACAGTTTCTGATGGAAAGTGGAGAGATGAAAATTTATCACGCTGCCTAGGTGGCAGGTTTTGAGACGCGATGCACTAGCACTTAGAATGATGAACGCAAGGCATGCTCATCTCATTACATCTCACACATTTCACCGCACTACATCTTGTTACATCACATTCCGTCTCAACACATTTCATTACATCACCTCTCATCTCAACACCTTTAATTACATCAAGTCTCATCACAGTACATTACATCACATTCCGTCTCAACACATTTAATACATTTCATTACATCTCTTCTCAACACATTTCATTACATCACATCTCATCTCATTACAGTTCATCACATCAAATTTTATCACACCAGTCTCATCACATATTTTTACCACATTTTCGTTCATCACATTTCCTCTCATTACATCACGTACAATCAAGTAACATTTCACATAACATGGGTGGGTCAGTGGTGTAATGGTTAAGATGCCTGATACTGCTGTTGCAGTGACGGAGTTTGAATGCAAACAGATCTTCGCTTACCACTTAGAATGTATTTGATGCTACATTTTACACAAATAAGCATTTTTATAAGCGCTGTGTGTGTTGTTATAATTTTTGAGAAATATAGAAGGAATCATTCTTAAAACTTTTTTGTCACATCACACTCATTGCTCTTTCTTCACATTAACTTCATCACATAACATTTCATCACATAACATTTCATAACATCAACTTTATCACATCATATCACATCACATCCTATCTTATTCCATAACAACTTACTCACGTTCCTTTGTAGCATTCGTTTGATGAAGTCCTCTCTTAAAAAAAATCTTACCTTGGATAGATACTAAGATAACATGGAATTATTTAAAACTCAATCTTTTTAAACCTTGGAAAACTTTTTTTAGGGAAAAAAATGCTTGTAAGATCTACTATTTTCCACTTTAAAAAATTCTTTTTTAAAAGAATTCGATTTTTTTATATGTTGTAATACAGAATTGAAAGTATTTTAATGAAATGAACTTTTGGAAAAAAACCAACCAATAATGATAGTACATTTAATGACGATAATTAACTGTCAGTCTCTTTGCGATGACATTATGTAGATTTACGTAGGTCGCATTTGTTTGTTAAAAATTATTAAAATTTACATGGCTAAGATGATGAATTAGTCAAATATTGATGATGTTAATGAGTTATAAGTAGCTCAATTTTATTTTAAATTTTCATTTGAAAATTTATCAAAAATATAGTTGAATTGAACAATTGATTTAAATTTATTATGAACACCATTAATAATTTTTTTGCTTTTAATCGATGAAAGAGATTTTCAAACATGCATAGTTGACGGGCCTGAATGACGATGGAACTCTTAAAATTTAATAAACATCGTAGCAGCATACTAACAAACTGGCAAACAAGTACACACAACATATATTTATTTATCTATATATTTATTGTTTATATTTACATGTAAATATTTATACTTATGAGATGCACGCTGCAGAAGAAAGTGAGTTAGTAGACCAGAGAAGAAGTTGCATACAACCTACCCACCACGAACGTTCACTTTGACAAATGAAACATTTCTATCCAAATTTGTCTCTTTCTAGTCCAGTTGCTTGCTATTTATTCGGTCTTCAATGTTAAAGCGACTTGTGTTTATTTGGAATCGTTTATTTATTTTTAAATTTAAAAACAAAGACGAGAATAGACATGAGCACGCTTCGGAATCTCCAGTAATACAAATAAACCTCCGCATATCTACACAAGGATGCCTAAATAAATGACACTTTTTTATGTTTTTGAAAGCGCATTTTGGCAGTTTTTACGCGCCCACACATACTCATACACACCCACACACACACACACACACACACATACAAACAGAAACACAGACATTGGATAGGAACGTACCTGAGCAGTTGCAGGCACGCGACGACACTCAGATATTTTCAGAGAAGCCCAGACAAGCATATAAACACAGGCAGGCAGAAATAGACGGGCACAGAGATGAACATAAGCAGAGAGACTCACAGAAGGACAGAGACAGACACACAGAAACTTAGAGATAGAGAGATACTCAAACACTGTCAGATACAGATATATTCAGACAGACAGACACAAAGATAAAGACGTAGAGAGGCATTGGAAAGGAACGATCCCAGGTCATTTGCCCACCCTTTCATATCTTTCCACATTCAATTTGCTTTTATTGCTTTGTAGCATGCTTTTCAAGAAGTGGATTGCTGTCAGGCATACATGTCATGCCTGCCTCTCCCCACAAATGCGTCGCAATTCCTTCAGACATTAATACAACGTCAGTGCTGTTATATCACTGCCATAAAAATAGAAACGTCAAATAAACATATTTTAATGTTTTGTTAATTGACTTAGAAGTAATTATTTAATTTAGATTTTCATTTGAACAAAGCTGGATTTGAACAAATTTAAAATTCGTTAAGATAAATGAAACAAACGTGTGCACTTTAGCTCGGCACGTAGAGTAATGCATTGCATGTACTTTCTACGATATACTTTCATCACGTACTTAGTTTTTGTTCGAACATTACAAATTTGACTTTGTAAGCAGGACAAACTTGTAGGCTGGCTATTTCAATTCAATTCTTAACATGACGCTCATACTTGCTGGCTGAACGGCAGTTTTCAATGGAGGCCACTAATGTTGTCAGCTTTCAAATAGGGTTTTTTCCAACACACAAATTTGAAAACAGAAATAAAAATATTTTCACAAAAATTTACCGACAGAAACAGTTTCTAGAATAGCAAGACTTATATTTTTACCTGTACAAAATTTACAAACGTACTATTTTTATGAGAAAAAGAGTAAAAGTTGAAAAAATGTATGTGGGACATGGGGGGCAGGACAATAAATCAGCACTCGACTTGAAGAGCACTTGATATTGCATGACGAAAGCTCAATTATTCACATCACGCCGGTCAGAGGAAATCGAAGAAAATTAACATTCCAACTAGCTCACGGACCTATGTCCTACGTACCACACGACACCACGCCACACACCACACCACACGACATAACGAAGAGGATGAAGATGGTGAGGAATGAAAAAGAAAAAGATGATGATGATGACGATGATGGTGATAACGACGATGATGATGATAATGATGACAATGAAAATGACGATGATGATGATGGTGGTGATGATGATGATGACGATGATTATGTTTGTTATTATCATAACTGATGAATGCGATCATTTAAAATGGAAAAAAATTTAATGGCAAGAAGGATTAAGGAGCATGGAGCGAGTGGAGATAAGCGGGAATATAAAATGATTTCAAGTAAAATTTTGAAAATAAAAGAAAATATTTTTAGTAATCTATGGAACGTTGGAAAATGTTGTTCTGGTTTCGTTTCTAATTGTATTTTCTCTCTCTCTCTCTCTCTCTCTCTCTCTCTCTCTCTCTCTCTCTCTCTCTCTCTTTCTCTCTCTCTCTCTCTTTCTTTTCTCTCTTTTCTATTTATTTCTATTTTCATTATTATTTTCCCCCTTCTCTCTCTTTCTCTCTCTATATATATCTCTCACTTTCTCTCCCTAGTTTTTATTTCTTCTTTCTCTTCCTCTTGCATTTATTATCCTGTTTTATATCATTAGAGATATTTCAGCTAAACCCCATCTTAATAATTGTTATATTCTATTATATTTTCTTTCACATTTTGACAATCAAATACTTATATATAAATTTGTCTGTATGCGCGCGTGTCTGTCCGCGTGTGTCGGTGTGTGTGTCGGTGTGTGTGTCGGTGTGTGTGTCGGTGTGTGTGCGTGTCTGTGTATGTCTGTGTGCGTGTGCGTACGTGTCTGCCTGTCTGTGTGTAAACTCACAAACACGTACATGCTTTCTGAAATCATTATAACCATCTGTCCAAATGCAATAAGATGCTTATAACAATTTGAATTTTTAAAAATGTTATGAGCATTCATGTACACAATAAAAACAATTGTATTATATATATTATTTATTTGTTTGTTCATAATAAAATTTTTTAAATATAATTAATATGCAGTAAAATTTGGCAAATATTTATTTATTTATTCATTCGTTCGTTCGTTCGTCCATTTCTTTATTCATCTATTCAATCTTTCAATCATTCATTCATTTATTGTTTGCAAATCCTTTCAATCAGAACAGATTTATAAAAAAGATATGTGGCTCGAATGATGCTGCTGGGTGAGGTCCGGTTCCATTCCTTCTTGCTTTCCTGTCGTTGTTTTTGTTGATGTTGTTGATGTCATTTGCTGTTGTTGTCGTTTCGTGTTGTTGATGTTTATTTATGTTGTTGTGTTAGATGTGTTAATGTCATTTGATTTTGCTATTTCAAGTGTGTGTTGATGTCTTTTGTTTTGGCTGTTTTTGAAGTATCGATGCCTTTTGATGTCGTTTGATGCTGTTGTTCTTTTTGAAGTGTTGATGTCTTTTAATGTAATTGGTTGTTGTTGTTTTTGAGGTGTTGATGTTTTCTTGATGTTATTTTTGATGGTATTTGTTTACTTTTTTTTGTATTTTAATATTTTCTTTCGTTGTTAATGTTTTTGTTACTTGCTGGTTTCACTGCTTTTCAGTTTAATTTCAATTTATTTTCGAATATTTTAAAAATGTTGTTGGTCTTCCTCCTTTGGTCAGCAACGTGATATGAACGCAGATTCAGGTATTTATTATTATCCTTTAAATTATAAATGGTATAATGGTAAAACAAATTATATATACAATAGTCATTTAGTTTAAAGTCAACTCCTTACCATGTGATAACTATTATAAAAACAGACTCAAAAAAAAACTTTAAAAATTTATTATTACAAAGTTAGAAGAAATTAAAAATAGTTTAAGAGAAGGTAAACAGCAAGAGCTGGAAATAGAGAGTAATTTTAAAATGCGAGTAATTTGAGTAATCTCATGTAATATATCAGAATTGTTTTTTTCTTTCTCTTCTCTCTCTTCTCTCTCTCTCTCTCTCTCTCTCTCTCTCTCTCTCTCTTTCTCTTCTCTCTACTTTAAAACATTCATCCGCCCACCTTTCATTTAATCAACCCAAATTCGCGTGCTAACCACGTGATCTAATGACGTCACCATCAGCAGCATTTCATCATCATCGTCGTCATTTTTATCATCATCGTTATCTTTATCATCATCGTCATACTCATCATCATCGTCATCATCTTTATCATCATCTTTATCATCATCTTTATCAGCGTTTTCATCATGGCAAATCTATCTGTTTGTGATCGTGAGAGATCTAACAAGCAAGAATCATTTTTTTGTTATTTTCATTAAAGTTTTTGCTATTATCGATGTGTAACTATATTATTAGTATTAATAATAATTATTATTATTATTCATATTATTATTTAATATTATTATAACTATTATTCATTTTCGTTGACTAATGTTTTAACTAAGATGTTTTTATTAAGATAAGATTACTTTATTGTAATGCTTTGCATCGTCATAGGCTAACGTTATCGTTCGTTACCGCGTGTTGCTGCCTAGTTCGTTGTTGTTGTCGGTTGTGCTTTTATTTTGTGAGTTGTTCAGTTGTTGTTGGATGGGAGTGTGTCGTTGGTGGATAAGAGTGTGTTGTTGTTGTTGTTTGTTGTTGTCATCTGGCGTAGAATTATTACAATTTGAAAAATACGATGATAGTATTTTTAAAATTCACTTTGAAAATTCTTAAAAATCATTTCTCTAAATTAACAAAGGAATAATTATAGACGTTGTACAAATTAATGAAAAAAAAGTCATTTTTAATACAATGCAAAATTATTATTTCACATGACACGAGTTCGTGATGGGTACGCAAGCTTAGTGGAATGAACGGAAACCTCCTTTGACACAATGAAATTAATTGAAACATTTTTTAAAGGATAAAGTCGGCCATTTTTCAGGTTTTATGAGTGAGATAAGAGAGAAAAAATTAGTGAAACGTGCTATTTTTCTGGATATTTTTTCATATTTATACTTTTAATTTTGAAATATTTTTAGGAATGTTATTTTTTCTACTTTAAACTTTTAAACTTGTCACAATTTACCATTGGTTGCGTTTTTTATAACAAAAAAAACCGCGCAGATTCTTCAGTTATTAGTTATTAAAACTAATTTATTACATTCCAAAAAACCTCAAAATAAATTTTTATGTATTAATTCGTTAATTTTTGTTTTTTTTTATAATCTTGTGTTTATTGAAATCGCAAAAACTTGTTCGTGCAAGAACAAATTTTTGAATCTTGGGAAAGGAATTTGTTAATATGCGTGCTTTTATTGTTTAACGGCCTCTTGTATGATATTTTGTTATGTTTTTACGTCCACCTAATTGTATGTTTGTATGTTTGAATGACTTTTATATTACATCTTAAAAGTTTATCTCTGCATGTGATTGTGTATGCGTGCCTTTGAAAGTATGTGCCTATGTAAGTTTGTGCGTTTGTATGTTAAAATGTTTGCTTGTTTGCATGACTTTTACATTGAATTGTTAGCGTTTATCTTTGTTGTAACCTCACATGTTTGAAAGTTCTCATGTTTACCTATTTTCGTTTTGTAATGTTACGTGTTGTATGTATATGTGTGTGTGTGTGTTAATGTGTGTGTGTATGTGTGAGTGATGTGGTGTGTGTGAATGATGTGGTGTGTGTTTGTGTGTGTGAATGATGTGGTGTGTGTGTGTTGTGATGTGTGTTCATTGGCGGAGTTGTGTGCTTACAATGACATGGAGTGAGCAGTGAGCATAGTCTGTTGGACAATGCATGTCAGTCAGCAAATCATTGAAGTAACACTCATTCATACACGATTTAACTTCTGAGTGACGTATCTAAGCAGTGGCTTGCTACTTTTTATTGCTCCTGCTTCTACTCATACTGCTAAATTTGTTCCATTGCCATCGTTACGTTTGAATCATTCGTGTGTTTGTTGTGGTTGTGATTAGGATACCTTATCATTTGTTGATGTTTTTGTTGGCGTTGGTGCTGAATCTTCTGAGGGTGTTAAATGTTGTTGTTATTGCCGTTGTGTTGTTGTTGTTTTTGTTGTTGCTTTTGTTGCTGTTGTTGCTGCTGCTGTTGTTGATGTTGTTGTTAGACGTCATTTTTATTTGTGTTAGTTCTTTAGTTTGTTGCTTTTTTTTAACTTGTTATTTTAGTTATATTTTTGATGATTTTTGTTGATGTCTTCAATTATATCTTTTATATTATTAGCTTTTGTTGGTTGTTGATGATTGTCAGTTGTACTTTTTTTGTCAGTTTTATTTTGTTGAGTTTTGTTCTTTCAACTTTTACATAATTTGCATCAAAGTTTGATTCACAGCTAAGTATATCTTTAATGATCTTCGTGGCTGTAAACTTCGATTCATTAGTATTTTGGGCTAAATTAACTTCATAATTTTTTGTATTTTTCTTTTTTCTGCTGATATTTTGTTGAGTTTGTTTTGGCCACTGAGATGGAAGTTTTAATAAGAATTGATTAATACCCGACCCGTTTTCGGTTTGCTGATTTTAATGTTCAAATTATTATTTTGCAGAAAATGTTGTCTTTTTGTTGTAGTTGTTGTTGGTGGTGGTGATTGTGTTGCTGTTGTCGTTGTTTTGTAGATGTTTTTGTTTTGTTGTTGTTGTTTTTGTTGTTTTTGTTGTAGATTTTGTTGTCGTTGTTATTGTTGTTGCCCTGCTTTCGACAGCTGTCTGGAGATTAAGACGTGTTTGGAGCCAGCACCGCTGGGATCTGGTTCTGCCAGAGATCCACATGTCTGGTTGTTGGGACAGTTGAATGGACGGGAAAAATCATCCGCATGTTGCCGGTAGAGAAAGCAATTTGTTTAATAAACATACACGAACAGATCATGACAACAACTTTTGGCGTCTGCATAAAAATTTTGAACTGCCATTTAAAATTCAAACAAAACTTAAAAAATTTTACTGTTAACAACAAAAACAACATCCAAAAATAACAATAACTACAGGTTGTTGTTGTTGTTGTTGTTGCTATTGTTGTTGTTGATGTTTTTGTTTTTATTGTTGTTGTTGTTGATGTTTTTGTTGTTGTTGTTGATGATGATATTTTGTTTTTGTTAATGTTGGCATAAAAATTAATGTAATTTGTTGATGTCTGTGTAGTTATTATTATTATTTATTGTTGTTTTTAATTGTTCATGTAATTTTATTAAGCAGTGTTGTCAACAGCACTTTTTCATTGCTGTTTTGTTGTTGTGATGATTGAACGTTTTGTTGTTAAATTTTGTCGTTTGATGTTAATTGATGAAATTTTGTGCCAACTAGACTTTGAATCATCTGTTTTTTTGTCTTCGTGTTTTTTTTCAGGTTGTTGAGAAAATAAAAAATGGGAGGGCAATAATGAAAAAAAGATGACTATTTAGATGATGAAAATGACTATGAGGTGATCAGGGTGACGAGTTGTGAAAAAGTTACTTAAACTAAATGAGGTAACTTATCAATTTTCTTCATTTCAAACTCTTGTAAGAAAGCATGCACCAACCACTATGAATTCTTATTTAATGAAAATGCAGAGTTGTCATGACTTTTCTGAGTCGTTATCGTCATCAGCACCGTCAGTGTTGTTGTTGTTGTTGTTGTTGTTGTAGCTGTTAATGTTATTGCTGATTCTGTTGTTATTGTTGTTATCATTATATTTGCCGTTATTGTACGACCACATCATCGTTCGAATTATAAACGAAATTCTGCAAGGTCAAACTGAAGGAATTATTCAGGCGGCCTGCAGTTGTTGCTGCTTGCACAAACAAAAACAACAAAGAGGTAGATATGAAATAAAACAAAAACCAACAACAATATCATCAACAACAACAACGTCAACAACGATAACACCAACAACAACAACATCATCAACAACAACATAAATAAGACCAACAACAACAACAGCAATCATCAAAAGTAAACAACCACGCCAGCCAACCAGCATTTAGGACGTGCGCTGGCCAACTTGCAATTGAAAATTTATTTTGTCGAGTGCCCGTACAACAGTTGATGCCGGCAGATTAGGATTGGGCAATGACAGAACTGATTTACATATAAATTACAAACACAGCAGCAGTCGAACATAGAGCCAACGACGTAGACAGCCACGCCGAGGCCTGGCGTAAGCGATCGTGTCACCTCGTCGAGAGCACCGCGCTGAGATAACCACGATTTAGCGGCTCACGCGACACGAATGATAAATACATTTCCTAACTTTTTTTTTCTCTTCTTTCACGTCACGTTTAATTTACTGAAAGTGCGTTTTATAAAAAATTTCCTATCTTGGTTGCATTTTTAATTTTAATTTTTTTTAAATCTTAATATAAAAGAAATGAAGAAATTTTTTCACAAAATTTTCATATACTACAAGTTTTTACTTTATAAAGCGCTTCATTTATATTATATTGATTATTTTTGGAAAAATTTTCCAACGGATCAGTTCAATTCATGTTTATTTGCTACTATGAATGGGACGAATCCAATGGATCAAGATTTTACAGCATAGAACTGCAATTACTGCTAGAACGACAAACAAAAATTAATGCCCAACCGCGCGATTACTTTCTAATTACTGTCAACAGAGCAATTATTACAAATCACGTGACAGATATTAACAGTCACGTGAAGACTTGCGGCCGTTCATCATGGCGGAAGCATCATGTGACAGGAGGGAATCTTTGTATGAGACATTCAAATCAACATCAGCTTTCGTCCGCTTTTTTTATTTCTTAAAAATTTTTTATCTATTTATTCATTCATTTAAATATTCATTCATTCATTCATTCATTTTTTCATTCATTCATTTATTCGTTCGTTCGTTCATTTAAATGTGTATTTATCTTTATGCATACTTATTTATTTTGTTGTTTGTGTTGTTTGAATGTTTAGTTATATGTTTATTTTATTTTTACAACTGCATATTCTTCCATTGGATGTTTTTTTGCTATAAAATTTTAACATTCTGTTGGCGTTACAATAATTAGCGTTTGAAACAATGGATTATCAACATTACATTATCACAGACCATTATCACATTACCATAATATCATCATCACGTTATCATTATCATAGTATCATTATCAGGGTATCATTATCAAATTATGATAGTATCATTATCAAAATATCATTACCGTCATTATATTACGCCGCAGAGATTGGCCAACGCAGAACATACGTGTAATGACGAAAAAATAATCATTATTATATTTTTAAATTTTTCCCTATCCAGTTTCGCGGTTTAATGAGCTGTTGAGTGTATGTATGTTTGTATGTATGTATGTTTGTTTGTTTGTACCTACAACATGTTTGTCGGTATGTGTCTGTGTTTGCTTGTGTGTGTGTGTGTGTGGGCGTGTGTATGTGTATATGCGTGTTTGTATGTGTGCATGTGTGTGTGTGTTTGTATGTGTGTATGTATGTGTAGTATGGGTGTATGTATGGGTGTATTGTATATATGATTGTAAGTGTGTGTGTGCCTATGTTTTATTTATGTTGGTGTGTTTATAAAGGGCAGTTTATTTTCCTTTTTGTATGTAAATTCAAACAGTAGAGCTGGTACAACAGTTAATTACGTATAAAATTGCATGGCGCGCAATGTTATCTGCTGGCGCTCCCTGCATCCTGGATTTGTTACCTTTTAAAGATTAATGTGTTACATATGTTACGTACGTCGTTCGTGTCGTATGTCTTTATGTGTGTGCGTGTGTGTGTGTGTGTGTGTGTGTGTGTTTGTGTGTTTGTGTGTTTGTCGTTTCAAATTTTTTTTTCACAAAAATACGAGTTAATATTTACGTGAAAATGTGTCTCATTCGCACGTGTGTACTTGTTTTCTACTGGAAGATGTGCTCGCCAATCTACTTACGTAGACGAGGTGTGTACGTTATTTTCATGTTGCCACAAGTGCCGCAAAGTAACCGCGCACCACATTTTGATATCATTTCCATAAAAAAAATTGTAAGAAGCGTTTTTCACAGCAGGCAATAAATCGCAGAGTTATACGCTCGCCAGCGACCATCATTCATCCGCTTTCTCCATCTTTCATTCATTTTTCTCCATTATTTACTCCAATTACTAACTCGGCTTCTGGTCATTTTTTTATTCCTTCACTTAATCATTTTTCTCTTAATTAATTTTTTTTTGTTTGTTTCATTTAAAATTTTATAATAAATAATATTTTGTAAAATGTGTGCGGAACTGTGGTTTAGTAAAACAAATGTATGTCTACATACTTTTTAGCCACATCAATAGTAGTAGCTGCACTAACGAACACCAACATTAGCAGCGGTCACAACCACACTAACAACAGCACTAGTAACCACACTAGCAACAACAGAGTGACATCAGTTACAATACAAGGTACCATTACCGGCAACATTGCAAAGAATCAAGGTCTTTCTTTTGAGCAGCCTTTTGACTGCATGAACATTGCTAACCATGAGATAGCATGTGATCATAGTTCATTTTCCTGCACTCTTCACTCCAGTAACAACTGTTACGGCAGATTCTTCCAGGCACGTACAACTTTTACACTAGACTCTCTTATGTTCAGTCGTAAAAACTTTTTATTCATTAAAAATACAGATTCCAGCTGACGTTGAATCTGTTACAATATGCATGATGGTCGGTAAATAAGTTGAAGGAAACAAACACGTGCCTTCTAAAAAAAAAATTTGGAATAATTTTATTTTATGAAAAAGTATCAAGATGTCTTGGATTGATAACTTCTTTGGGATACCCACTTAATATGTCATGATGTTTCTGACTGTGAGATGCCAGCCCACAGCTGCATACTTCAATGTTTCGTTACTATTTTCACAACGCCATTTAAACGGATATTCGAATTTGGAAATATTAGTCTCGAAAATGAATAATGGATATGTGGAAAATTTTTTACAAAAAATTAAATTCCAACTGATATCTTGTAACGTTCAATACATCGAATGTGTGTATTATATTGGAATTTTGTATTTAATTACCCTATATGTTTAATGCTTATGTTAGCTGTTTTCTGCCAAATCATTCGTGTTGTATCAGATGTTTTCAATCTCGTTCATCCGTTTTATGTATATTCTTTCACATGTTTACGAGCTTTTAAATTCTTTCAGCGTCCTGACAGCCAAACTGCTAATGCTTCGTCCCGAGGGAAGGGTAGGAGAAAGCCTGCTTTCAGATCATCCACTTTGTATGGGATTGCTGGAGTTTCTGCATAGTAACATGCACTATTCTTTTCTACATTTAATACCGTGTGTATAAAACTCTAGAAGAGAAATTCATGAAGTCTTATTTTACTATGATATTTTAACATGTCTTCTAGTTGTGATTTTAAATGATTGCCATTAATGCGAGAATTTTAATAGAAATCGTGAATATTTTCATTTAATATTATTTTTATTTTTATTCTTCATCATTTTTTTCGTGGTTTTCATTATCGGCTCTAATGTTCCTATACTTTTCTTCTTTTTCAACTTTTTCATTATCATCTTTATCATCACTAACACAATCCTCTTCCGCATCACCATCATATTTGTAGTCAAAAACATCTTGTAGTTGTACTTTCTTACTTTCTCACTCATTCACTCGCTCACTCACTCACTCACTCTTCAGTTTTTATATGGTGTTCAACGTCATCCTTCTCATTTGTCTTAATTTAATTAAAATTGCAATTCTCGAATAAATCTTTCAACAAATTTCTCTTCAACTACTTGACGCGTTTTTTCTTGCTTCATTCTTTGCGTGTCGCGGTAACGTTCGCACGGGTGTTCCTCTGTGTGTGTCTCTCTCTTCCTGTATGTTTGCCTGTCTGTTTGTGTGTGTATTTTCTTTATTTTTTTTTGCCTGTATGTCTGTCTTGCTGTTTGTGTCATTGTTTTTATGTTTTTTTTTTGGTTTTATCTTTATTGTTCATTTGTTTTTTAGTTTTTGTTTTTTGTTGTTTATTTGCTTATGCGTTTGTCTTGTTCTATGTATGTCATGTTGTATGTTATGATGGTTTAGTGGCTGATTGCGTGTTTGTTGAATAGTTTGTTTCCTTTGTTTCAAAGTTTGTTTGTCTGCTTGTATTACGTTTGAGTGTATACATACTTCTTCCGTGGCATTCTCCGCATTATAGAAGATTTTGTATAAACATTTTTCTAGATGTATTTTGTTTGTTTAACAGTTTGGTTGTATAGAGTCTGGATGCGGGTATGTTCGTTGTCTGGATGGATGCCTGAATGGATGTCTGGATGGATGTCTGGATGGATGTCTGGATGAATGTCTGGATAGTTGTCTGGATGGATGTCTGAATGGATGTCTGGATAGTTGTCTGGATGGATTCTGAATGGATGTCTGGATAGTTGTCTGGATGGATGTTTGAATGGATGTCTGGGTGGAGGTCTAAGTGGATATCTGTATGGATGTCTGGATGGATGTCTGAGTGGATGTCTGGGTGGATGACTGGATGGATGTCTGGGGGGATGTATGGGTGAAGGTATAATTTAGGCTCTTTGCAAAAAAATTTGATAAAAAAAAATTATTTTCGACTAATAGCACGACACAAACTTCGCTTACAATCCAACACAATATGAACCTTATACGCATGTGCATGTTCGCAAATATTGATGGTGGTTCTTCATAGCACTCATACAATCTTCTCCGCTGACTAAATATTGACTGACACTGTTGATATGAGATTGTTCTGTCAACAACCGATTGTCAATAAGTATGTCATACCAATCAAACAACAATTACTATTACTGCAAATAATACTATATATCTACAACGAAAGTAGTGAAACCGTTATTAGCAGTAGTAGTAGTGGTGGTGGTAGTAGTAGTAGTAGTACTACTAGTAGTAGTAGTAGTAGTAATAGTAGTAGTGGTAGTAGTAGTAGTGGTAGTAGTAGTAGAAGTAGTAGTAGTAGTAGTAGTGGTAGTAGTAGTAGTGGTAGTAGTAATAGTAGTAGTGGTAGTAATAGTAGAAGTAGTAGTAGTAGTAGTAGTAGTAGCAGTTACGGAAGTAATAGTAGTAGTAACAGGGGTGATAATGGTTCTTTAAAAACTTTCTTTCAAACCCAAAAAAGATTTGGTGTCGTTTTAACTTAAAGACATGAATATGCTCCAATTGTAAGAAGTCAAACAAGGTGATAGATGACGCTCTAAAATAGCTCCAGACAAAAATGAAAGAAAAATAATAAAAAGTTAAAAAAATAATATCAATAATAAACAAACGTAACGATTCAATAATAAAATCGTTTTTGTTGTCATAAACAACAAAATTGTTGTTAATTAATACAGACAACATCAGCAACTAAGTCTAATTAACACACTTTTAACGATTTTACAGCCAATTTTAATTGTATTTTCAAACATTTGGTATTCCATGCTTTGAGGCAAGCCTTAGAATCGCAAAAACATCCTTAAGAAAAATTAATTAGTAGCCAGACATCTGTTTAGGTCATCTCAATGAAAAGTAACAAAAAAAACTTTTGCTGTGATGTGTGTGCATGTGGAGAATGGAGAAGTCTTCTTATCTACTCTGTGTCATTCACACATCTGTCTGTCTGTCTTTCTGTGTGTGTTTGTGTGTGTGTGTGTGTGTGTTTGAATGAATTGTTTGTTCTGAGATGAAAGATGAACGCCTTTGAAAATGAATTGCTCTATGCATACAATTCACCCCATCGTGCGTGCAACACTGTGGAAAAAATTTAATTCATCGGGAATATTTTATTGTGAACGATGAAGTTTTCATGTTTTTTTTTTATTTTAATGTGACACCAAAACAAAACATTGTTTATGTTTATAAAAATTAAAGAATTTTTTCAACTTGTTTAAAAATTTTGTATACAGAAAATTTTCAAAAGGTACCACGAGCAGACACTGATGGAAATAAACTTGATGAAAAAACATGGAAATGTTGAGAGCATTAGATAAAAAACAAAATTTTTGCTATCAACTTTTTTTTCCAGGTTTCAAAAACGTTTTTCCGGTTGTTTTCGCTTTTTTAAAATCAAAATGTAAGTGGAAATAACTTTAAATAAAAAAACGTAGAAGATTTACCGTAAAACTTTCTTTTAAGTTCTTGTATAAAATGATTTTTGTTTTGAACGTTCTACATCGAAATTTATTCACAAAGCTGTTTGGCTTGTTGCTTAATTGGTTGGTTTGTTTTTAAATTATTTTTTGGTGTTTGTTTGTTTGTTGGTCGGTTGATGCTCAGTTCTTCGGCTCATAAATTGTAATGACTTTTTTTCTAACCCCTATTTATTTTTATGCTTATTTGTTTGTTTGTTGATTTCACAGTTGGTTGATTATTCATAACATTTTAAAAACAGTCAGAAGCAAGAAAGGGGGTTGGAGCATTGGAATGTGGATAGGAAGTTGTTGAAGTAAGCTGATGGCGATATTTTGTTTTTTACTGTTTCATCTGATGAGACTAACTGTCTTGCAGAGGATTTTTTTCTAATCAACTCTTCCCATCATTCAACTTGAGCCCACAAAACTTTAAACAAAATTTTCTGAATAACCCTGCTTGTGTGTTTTTGTACATTTTTTTCTAAGTGTGTGTGTGTGTGCGCGCGCGCGTGTGTGCGTGTATATATGTATGGGTCTGTGTGCGATGTGTGTGTGATGATCTGTGACTATTGGTGCAATTAAAGTTATAACAACGTACGTAATTTAATTAAACTAACTCACATAAAAATACTGAAATACTTACCGACTTGTATGAACATTTTTGTCACGCCTAACTACGTAAAAATATACACACACACACACACAACACACACATACACACACACACACACACACACACATACATACATACATACATTCATGCATAGACACGAATAAACGCATACATACACAGTATACACACACGTACATATAATCACATGCACATACACACACACATATATATATATACTCATACACAGTTACGTACAGACACGTATAAACGCATACACATATACACACGCACATATAATCACATGCACATACACGCGCACACACGCATATTCACAATGAGCATTTAATTGGAACGAAAGTATCATTGAGAAAAATTTATTTGGTCTCAATTTGGGAATATTCCTCAGTTTCAATTAACTATTTCAAACGCTTTAACTCTTGAATTTTTAGATCTAGAATATTTTTAAATGAAATATTTTTAACTGTCAGTGAAACTAGCCACAACAAAAACTATTTTGTAGAAGTAGATAATTTAAAAATCGTGGATATTTAAAATAAACTCTAAGAAGACGTTTACCAAGAAATCAAAATGTTTTGTAGTTATCATATGCCGGCATCTACAGCTTATTTTAGATAAATCAGCATTTGCTTTTCGTTTGGCCTTTTAATGTTACTTTATTTCTTCTCGCTATTTCATATCACTCTCTGCAATCTATAATGTGAGAAAAAAAAATTCTCGTTTAAAACAATCAATTAATTGTTAAATATTAACATTTGGCAAAATTGTTAAAATCGCCGTCAAAATATTTTTTGGACGTGTATGAAAAAATGTTTAGAATATAAATTGAGGTCTTCTTATTCTTCAGCAAATGAGAAAAAAATTTTTTTTCCTTTATTAACTTATTTATCTATTTATTAACTTATTCATCTATATATTTATTAACTTATTTATTGAAATTCGCTTTGAGCAACAAACAGACAGTGCATGTAAATACACGTAAAACAACGCATCCCAAACACTGCAAGCGATAAGCTGGGGATCATGTTAGCGACCAAATCCAGTCAATTAGGCACTTTACCGTTAAAAACCATTTGCTAAATAAATTTATTTATTTTTTGTTTATATTTATAATTATATTCTTTTTTTATGTCTATATTTACAAATTGTTAAAAATCAGACATACCGACAAGAATTTTGCATTTGCTAAAATTTGCAAGTCGACGATTCACTCATAAATCGTTTATCCAGTCATGTAGCTTTCTTCACACTATTTCAATAATCTTAAATTTGTTATATTACGATGAAATGATATGATATTGCCTTATAGTAAAATGATGACGTTTCATTATGACGAGGTAATGTTATATCATAATGATGAAATGATGTTATTATGGAATGATATTGCTAAGGACGTTGTTAATGATGAAATGGGAAATGGTAGGTACTATCATACTCTGATTAAATGAAGTTGTTTTTATAAGATGATGAATAAGGTGATGAAGTATCACGATATGAAGAGATGATGATGCAAAATGATGAACTGATGTCATCCTACTGCAAAAGGATGGCAACGTGATGTCGATATAGCATGGTAAGAAGAAGAAGAAGGTGAAATAATATTTGGTTATGAAATTTGTTTACGTGTACTATTTATTGGCGTGTCATGCAACTACTGAAATTGATTGGAGGTCGCATGGAATAAATTTCTTTTTTATCAACTACTTCCATTTCTTTCTGTTCCTTTTTTTCATTCTAATATTTCAACATTTTCTTCATTTTCCTATGGATGATTGTAACAAAACTGGAAAATGAAGACACCAACAAAATCTTTCAAAATCAAACGTTTTATTAAGAATAATATATGCAAATACGTGAAGATTCAACAACCGTTATATATGAAGTGCGTGATTTAAAATCTATCACACTTAATCAGCAAAAAAAGTGCCCCCATATGTGCTGGCACTGCATGAAAGCTTTTTAATATACAAATTTATATCTCTCCTCTTATTATCACTTCTTTAGGCATCTTTCTTCGCTCTTCCTCATTTTTCTTTTGTTTGTTCTTCTTTTCTTTTTTATGTCAATCATTTTTTATTCTTCTCCACGTTATTCCAAGTTTAATATTCTGCACCTCGTTCATTTATTCATTGACGTGTCTGTATCAAGTTAAAAAAAATGATTAAGCCTATGCAAACATGCACCTACCGTCACAATGATCTCTCGCCAACATTATGTGGTGGAATGTTTTATTCAACTACGTCAGAGTGGTAGCAACTACAAGAAACAAACATCTTCATGCCTCAGTATTTGTATTGAAATTTTTTTAAGAAGGAATGAACTTGAAGAGTGTTAATAATAAAGTTGAGATATAACACCTGAAACGTAATACATCACAAGACATCATATTTCATATATACAAATTGATACTTGAAACGAATTAACAAATAAATAAATATGTAAAATGAGAAAATAAACAAACATATAAAAAGCAAACAAACACATGAACAAACAAACACATGAACAAACAACATCACGTGAACGAACAAACATTCAAACAAATCAGCACACGAAGAAATAAACGTCTTATAAATTGATAAACTAAAGACGGAGGTTGAAAGTGTGAGATGCTGCCATGTTCGTGAGGCCGCTAGTGTGATAAATCGGCCCTGAAACGCTGTTTCGGCCATCATTAAGGATGATTGATGGAGGTTAACCCTTGAATTATAAAACGCTTAACAAATAATAATTGAAGTTTCATACAGTGTATAATTTATTTCATTCTCAAGTCTATGGCGCGGTTATCTTTTTCTTCAATTTTGCTATTCATTCATTCATTCATTCATTTATTCATTCATTCATTCATTCATTTATTCATCCATTTGTTCATTCATTCATTCATTCGCAAGTTCATCGAAGTAATGCAAAGAAATTTACCGAATAAATAAAAATATCTGAAACATAAACTGTGTCCCACTGGTCGCCATTTTTAGTTATTTTTTTCTTTTGTTTTGCAATACCAAAAATGATTTCCATAGAAATAGAAAAATGTAATTAATATTTTTTCAACTCTTTCCCTCTCTTTCTCTCTCTCATTCTCTCTCCCTCTCTCTCTCTCACTCAGAGTGTACTCGATAGCGATAAGAGCGCTCAAGTTTTTCATTTATGGCCAAAAGATTTGTGTTTTTTTATTTTATTATTGGTCCAAATTTAATTAAATGTTTGCCAATATAAGATAAAGAAATAGTTTTATGTGAAGTGTTTTATGTGACTATTTGATAGTTTAATTTGTGTGAACGGTATGGCACGAAAATTTGTATGACATCAAAATTTACTTGCATTACAACAAATACTCATTTGAGTTTATTTAGACGAACTTTTTTGGTAGGTATCTTATTTTTGTAATTTTTCAGTCGTTTGGAAGTGTAAATTTGCTAGTTTATTTTGATTCGCGGTAGTTTGGCAATGATTAGGCTTAATACAGAACGTTTTAAAACATTACTTAAGGACACTATTAGAAATCAGTCAGACCGGAGTATGACCGTAACATGTTAGGAGGTTTTTAAGAGAAGTAGGCTGAAAGTTTCTAAAATTTGACCTTGATAACAAGATAAATTTTTATAAGTTTGTGCTAATGAAATCTCTCGGATTTCACGCGTAAAATTTTTTTGGAGATTTCGATTGTGTAAATTTAAAGGACCTTGTTACTTTCATGATAGATTCATGAAATCAAATACAAGTACTATTTATGTAACAAATTTCATTCGTTTATCTAATACTATGAAGATTTTAAAGTTTCAAAAGTCGATGTAAAACAGTAAACGCGCACGTGAACGTGCACGCACACAAATACGCATTAACAACGCGCAGATAATACTTATTTTATTTTTATTTATAAACCTACCTGCATTTTCCCTGAAGCGTGTGCAAGTGGCGGTAAAATTGGCAACATTGTCAGAGCGGATGATAAACGATATGTAATTCTATGGCCAAACAACTGCTAAATGCAAGCTGGTCACCAATTTGATGAATGCCTTCCTTAACAAAAACTGAAGCGTTTCTATTGATTAACGATCTCTACCCTTCTGACATCTCGCGCTTCTTAAAGTTAAAGTTAAATTTAAAAAATTTCTTTTCATGCCTTACATTTTGGATGTGTCTTACATAATGGTGGTAATAAACACGTGATCTTTTAAATCTTTTAGAACTAACTAAAATTATTAATTCTACGTCGTCTACAACCTGTTCTTTAGATCTACTTCCTTCTAATTTACTTAAAGAATTTTCTTCAATATTTTATCTAATCATTCTCAAACTAGTTAATTTATCTCTTTCCACCTCTAAATTTCCTACTTCTTATAAGAATTCTATTGTTATTCCTATTCTTAAAAACTCATCCTTAGATCCTACCTCTTTCTTTTGGGTTGGAGCAGGGATATGCAAAGAATCTCAATTTTTGCAACTTTTAATTATTTTCGGTAATGTCGATTTTATTTGTTTAAATTTATACCAAATAAAAGTAATTAATTACCATATTGAATAACAATTTAAAAAAATAAAATTTGAACATTTTAAATAAAAGCAATATTCCGTAATTAGTAAATACACTATCGTAACTTTTGACTCGAACGATAAAAAATCACCCTCCATCTCCCCTCCAGAAGTAAGCTCCTTGTTCGACCGTTGAAAGTGAGCGAAGGCCGTTATATTTATTCTAGTTATATGTATCAACAATTGAACAAAGTAGTATCATAAAATGAATAAGGATACATTTTTCAAAAATTTAAAAAATTCTCAATTTGATTTAATTGCTTTATCGATGATGATGATTGTGACCTTACAAATTAAAAAACATCAAATAATAATTATTAAATAGGATGAGTAATTCGTTGCGAAATCGTTGGAGGAAATGACGTCATGTTAACACAAGTAATTATTTTATTGCATGGCAGTTAATCAGCCATATAAAAGTTATGTGAAATTCCTATCAAATGAATTTGACCAAATATTATATGTAGGCATAACTAAATAAAGAAATAACTTGGTGGCCAGTGGTGAACCGGCAATGGTTTACTATCTGGACGGCAATGGTTTACTATCTGCACGGTAATGATTTACTATGCGGCATGGCCATAGTCTACTACCCGCACGGCTTCCGGACGGCAAATGGTTTACTATCCGCACGGCAATGGTTTACTATCCGGTGCCCTGGCTGTCGGTGAACCTCTGTGCAACGGAGGGAGAATGAAGGGGGACTTTCGACTATCGTACCATTAACAATTTAATATAGATTAGTTAAGGTAATTGAATAGGTAGATAGGATTATTTTTATTAAGCAATTTGAGATGCAGGCACCGCTAAGCTTTCTGATGAGAATTTTCTCTTTCTCCATTCCACGGGCTGTGTTTCAGCAACAATCTCGGAGGACTGGCACCAGTTTTGGAGGACAACGTAGGAACCGGAAAGCATTCAACATTCTGTCTTTGTCGAATGGACGACGGTAAGTTTTTTTTTACATTTTAATCTCTTTATTATTTTCAGTTATTATTTATTTGCCATTATTTCCATTTTATAATTTTTTGCTTCTAAGATTCTAACATTCATTTACTACTACGCTAATAAAAAATTTTCTACAGAATGATGAGAGGTGGGCAGTGGTGGGAGTCAGCACGTTTTAGATGGTGATCTCATGATAATTTACGTAAGATGATGGTGGTGTAGGAAGAATCAGCGCGTTGGCTGTTCGACTGACACTCAGAAGTTCGGATGAAATCTTGTGTGCCGATCTGAATGTGGTGGTCGGTGCGGTCGGTGCAATGGATTGAAGTAACGACGATTTTTGAAGCAAGGTTTAGTTTCGTTTTTTTATTTTTCTCATTCATTCATTTTTTCCCTCAATCTTTCAAATTATTCTTCCATTAATTGACGTTAATTCGTTCTATTCATTCATTCATTCATTCATTCTTTTAACTAATTATTTAATCATTCAGTTCATCATTTATTCATTCGTTCCTTTGTTCCTTGATCTACTACTAAGCTAATAAAAAATTTTTACAGAATGATGAGAGGTGGGCTGTGGTGGGCGTCAGCACGTTTCACATGATGGTCTCATGATGATCGTTCCGATGACAATTTGAAGAAAACATCAACGACGATTTTTGAGGTATGGCTTAGTTTTTTTTTTTTATCACTATCTTTCAAATTATTCCTCCATTAATTGATTCATTCTATTCATTCGTTAAATCATTCAGTTCATCATTTATTCGTTTGTTCCTTGATTTACTACTAAGCTAATCAAAATATCTTTTTACAGAATGATGAGAGGTGGGTTGTGGTGGGCGTCAGCATGTTTCAGATGGTGGTCTCATGATGATCGTTCCAATGACAATTTGAAGGTAATATTAAAAGAAAATTTGTTCTTGTCCCATTGTTCTTGGCCATTGTTCTTGTCCCATCGTACCATTGAAAGTACTCGAATTTATCATCTCAATAAGATAAGTTGCCTTTTTTTTCAATGGCTTGTTTTTTACTTTAAAGAATTTTTTTTTCAATTTAGTGTTTTTCAGTATCCGGTCAAATTCATTCCATCGATGCGTGTCAGATGATGGTCGGTGCAATGGAGGTTCGTCCGTAGTGAGTGAAGAAGTTTTTGGAGAGTACACGCCCGTACATTTACACGCACACATCAATAAAACACACACATACACAACATCCATTCATTCGGTGTCGTTGTTATGTTTTTCTTCAACCTTCTATTTTCTTTACCTAACTTAATTTAATTCGTCGGTAAGTTAGGGATTGAGATGAGTTGAACAATCGTAGGTAGGCTAGTTTCAAGTAAAATAAAAACGCTGAAATATGTAAAATAAAATACCTAAAACATGTAAAATTCCAAAAACGTAGAAAAACATATTTGTAGGTAGGTGAGTTGAGTTAATGATTATAAGTAAGCTAGGGCCCTGAGAGTAATTTAATTGTAGGTAGGTGACTGACTACTATTCTTGCGACTTTTTACTAGTTCTTTGTGATGTGTTTGTTTTCGCTTCACAGCCCCACACCAACAAAACAAACTACATTTTATTCTCGTCGTCGCCTTAAATTTTACCTTTTTGAACAATCTTTTTAATAATGTCTATTTATTTATTTAATTATTTATTAAATGTTGACTGGTTTCTAGTTTTTTTTAATTTGGTTATATAATTTTTGGATATTTCTTGATTTAATAAAAGCAACTATTGTGTTTTTCTTTCTTTACTAAAATCTCGAAATTGTTTGTAGATCTGTACAGTTAAGCGTTTGTTCGAGTTTGAACAAGCCTTGCAAATATTTTTCGAATATGGTTCATTGATTGGTTGGTTGGTTGATTAGTTGATTGAATGAATGGTTGGTTGATTGATTGATCTCATAGTATTTTATATATGAAAAAAAATCCGATTAAGCCAACATACGGCTTTACTTGGCCACTCTATTTTACCAGACAAAAGCAATTTCTTTATTTATATTGACAAAAATAATTGTGAAATGAATATGTTGACTTATTTAAAGCATTATATGTAAAGAAAACCGCCATGACACTGTTGTATGAGACCCAGTAAGCCACTGCAGTAAGCCAACGTATGATTTCAGCAACCATAATTTCTATGAGCACCAGCAGAATGTAAAATATTCATTGAATATAATGAAGATAGTTGTTCAAATAACAATTTTGATCTATTTAGGCCGTTTATTTCATGAGCAAACAAATTTTTAACATGATCGAATAGTGTAAAAAAGGATGACTAGTTCAATTCTACTAAGCCAACCTTCGGCTTCAGTAAAAAGCCACCGGATTTCACAGGACCAAAAGTATAATTTTTATATTCAAATTAACAACGATAATTTAATAGTACATAATTTTATTTAATAAAATCATAATTTTATTTAATAAAATTAAAGAGAATTACTACAATGTTTTAAGCATATTAAGTCAAGTAAATATTTCATATAGCTTGCTCGTTAAAATCCATGCATGGTTTCAGACCTGCTCACAGTACTGAAACTTCTTTACTCAAAATACACAATGATATTCTTCTCTCTAGTGACAATAGTAATCTTACTCTTCTTCTTGCTCTTGACTTTTCCTCGGCTTTTGATACTGTTGACCATACTATTCGCTTGAGACTGCTGCATCTTTCTTTTAATATTACTGATTCTTGTCTATCTTGGTTTTCTTCTTATCTCTGTGATCGTTTTTCTTCTGTTCTCAATAATTCTACTTCTAACTCCTCTACTCTTACTTTCGGGGTACCTCAGGGTTCTATCCTTCTATTTATACTCTATACTTCTGAACTACTTCGTATCATTAATAACTTTTCTTTTTCTAGTCAACTATATGCTGATGATTCTTACATTTATACTTCTTTTCCTCCATCTAATCTCAATAGTGTTCTTCATAATTTATCTCTATGTCTTTCTTCAATTATCGCTTGGTCTGACTCTATGTGTCTTAAACTTAATCCTTCTAAGTTTGAATTAATTTTTTTTTTAATAAATCTAAACACTCTATTACTATTCCTCCTATTATCTTACCTGATGCTAAAACTCTTGATGTCTCTCATAAATTTCGTAGTCTAGGTTTTATCTTTGATTCTACTATGTCTCTCTCTTCTCAGATTAATAGTGTTGCTAGAAGCTCTTACTTTCATCTACGTAGAATAAAAAAACTTTTGCCTTTTCTTGATGATCCTACTCTTCTCCTTCTTGTTACTTCGTTAATCTTATCTAGGATTGATTATTGTAATTCGCTCTAATATGGTCTTCCTGACTCTATACTCTATCCTTTAAGCAAAGCTTTTAACTCTGCTGCTCATCTAGTTGCTCGTGCCCCTTTCTTTTCTCATATATCTCCATATCTTGTTCTCTTGCACTGGCCACCTATAAAATATAGAATAATTTTTAAAATTTGCACGTTCATGTATAAGTCTCAATCTAAATTATTTCCTAAGTATTTATCAGATATATTAATTAAACCTAAACGCCCCGATTTACGATCGTCTTCTTCTTCTCGCTTTTTCTTAACTCGTGTTAAACACTCTTTTGTCAAATCTGCTTTTGCTTTTTCTGGTTCTTTTCTCTAGAACTCTCTACCTACTTCTCTGACTACTTCTCCATCACTTGCGATGTTCAGAGCTGATTTCAAGACCCATCTGTTTTCAAAATTCATTGAGGAGCGCTGTTGAACATTGCGGGAAGAGCGCTTTATAAGCTAATTGATTGATTGATTGATTGATTGATTGATTGATTGGAAGGTTGGTTGGTTGGTTGGTTGGTTGATAGGTTGGTTGGTTGGTTGGTTGGTTGGTTGGTTGGTTGGTTGGTTGGTTGGTTGGTTGGTTGGTTGGTTGGTTGGTTGGTTGGTTGGTTGGTTGGTTGGTTGGTTGGTTGGTTGGTTGGTTGGTTGGTTGGTTGGTTGGTTGGTTGGTTGGTTGGTTGGTTGGTTGGTTGGTTGGTTGGTTGGTTGGTTGGTTGGTTGGTTGGTTGGTTGGTTGGTTGGTTGGTTGGTTGGTTGGTTGGTTGGTTGGTTGGTTGGTTGGTTGGTTGGTTGGTTGGTTGGTTGGTTGGTTGGTTGGTTGGTTGGTTGGTTGGTTGGTTGGTTGGTTGGTTGGTTGGTTGGTTGGTTGGTTGATTGATTGATTGTGATTATGTAAATAAAATTCTGAATACTCTGAAACAAAACCTTTATGATAAAACTTTCCTAAATTGCCCACTCGTTTCAAAAAGAAAATTGCGTAAATTTTCGTAATTTTTCCTGGAGAAAGGTTGTGACAGCTAGTAAGAACATAGGTTGTGACCATGTATATATATATATATATGTATCCATGGTTGTGACAACTAATAAGAACATATCAATAAAATAGTGATAACATATTACAGTCGTTTTTATAATTAAATCGCGAATTGTAATTATTAATAAAGTATAGTGTAAAATATCTCGAATGTATGTAAATAATGACCTTGTGATAAGCAAGGTTTTTCACACTACATATTTTACGTTTGAAAAAATAAAACTAAGCGCCACATTATTTATTAGTTATCTACGCTTGTTTGTTCATAATGTATATACATGTGCCATGCTATTTGGTCGCCATTTTGTAATTTATTCGCACGCCCCCACACTGTGCTAAGGCTTATAAGTTTTTTAATTAGTTAGCTGCCAATCGTTGTTTCGAGAAGTAAAAATGGGTTTAGGGAAACGAAAAAATTCTGAGGTTCAGTTTGCCGCTGATATCCGATATAACAAACGCCGAAGAAGATCAGTTAGCCCAGGTACTCCGCAGTTGAAAATGTCAAGGTTAGGAATCTAAAATGTCTAAATAAAATATGAAAATTAAATTAATAAAATTAGTAGTGGCAAAATAATATTTGACGTTAAAATGTCTGTGCCCTATATCTTAAATTAATATTTCAAAGAAGGTTGATTTTGTTTGATTCATGGCATTTTTAGCTCCGTGTCATTTTAGTTTATTTTTGGCTACATTGTGATTAATATTTTACGGGATTGAAGACTGCTACAAGCCACATAAGATTTGCACAGCTTATAACGCGCATGCGTATATGATAGAAGCTCTTCTTTTTTAGCCATATCTCACTTCGAATATATGTGGCTGGCAAACTTCAGTCTCATTAATATTTTTCATCATTATGGATTAGCCACTTTCAATTCAATAATAATATCCAATTACAATTGATGAATAAACAAACAATAAACAAGTTTACACAACATGTCAAACAGTGGCTCTGGTGAAGGGAGATCTTATGGGTACCGTGCAAGGTTACCTGAGAATGATAGGGGTTATTACTCCAGTCGCATGAGCCATCCATCCACCTGGAGCTGTAAGAAGCATGATAATGACTGTTGCTGTCACCGCCACTCTGATAGTGGCTTTGATACAAAATCTGTGAAGGTACATAGTTTTATATTAGTGGCTCATTACAATAATAATGACATTGTTAATTATGTTAATCAAGTTTTTTTCTAATTTTGTGGTGCGAATAGTTAGGTTGTTATATGTTGGGTTTGTTTTTAGATAATTCAATCATACATTGACCTCAATGACACAAATTACAACAGCATGAACAATTATGATAATTTAATTTTAATACTTTATTAATTACTCTATGTTATAAAATGTTAAAAAAAAATTAATTACGATGTACTTATTCAATTTTATGCTTATCTTTTTTGTGTGTATGTGCCATTGGTTTCTGGGATCCCCTCGAACTGCTATAATGTTGTCGCAACGTGTCGATCGCTGCTCATTTGCCTGCTGGTGTGTTGACATTTTTGTGCATCTGATGCGACGTATGTTCCTCCCTCCGTGTGGTGGTGGTCGTCGTCTGCCTTTCCGTGTTCGCCTTCCTGTGCTGATCGTCTTCCTGTCATTGTCCTATCGGGTGTAATCGATTGATCGTTGTGTCCTGTAGAGTCCTGAGCGTAAGAGGAAGTCCCATTGTCGACGGAAAGTGAAGGAGGATGAGGAAGGGCACCTAGTATATAAGGAGGGCGACTACATGCTTGAGAGATGTACTATTATCTATTCATATTTCATTTATTTCCTTATCGAACAAACTTAGTCAACGGTTTTGCTTAGTATATTGTTTTTATTTTTTTTCATGTAATTTATTTGGAAAACATTTAAAACTTCAACTAAAGTTTAATAATTAATTGATCACTCATTGTATAATGTTATGTTGTGTTCTATTACCATCGTGTTTTTTATCATGTGATGTAGATCAACTGGGCAGAACAATAGGTCAGGGTACATTTGGAAAGGTCATCGTTGCTTTTGACAATAAAAAGTTTGTTTTTATGCAATTGTATTTTTTCACATTTTCACTTATACTCATTTTCAATTTCCAATATCAAAATTTGTTATTTTTTTGACAGAAAAGATAAAAAAGTTGCCATAAAAGTAGTAAAGAAAGATGAGGCAGATTATGAAGATGCAGTTTTGGAAGCCAAAATTATAGAGAAGATGCAAAAAATTGATGATGGACCAAACAAGTAATTCATGCTCATGCTCTTCACATATATTCCCAATTTTATTTATTTGTTTCTAATATTGATTTCAACTTAATCCACTTATCCAGAATTTTAAGACTTATAATTTGGGGAAAATTTTTTTGCATTTTTCAACATTCAATTTATGGTAGATAGATTTTTTAAACTAATTTATTAAATGGATTTATGTAATATGTTTTACCAGTTTGTGCATACGGGTTCTCGACTGGTTTGATTACTATGGCCACTTCTGCATTGTCTTTGATATGCTTGGACACAGCATCTATGAATTTATGGTAAGTGTTCTCTCAGTATCCTATTTTTTCAAATTACTAATTTCACAGGGACAATTTTTATTAATTTTGTTCAACTATTTGTTAAAATTAAAAATTGATCATAATTGAGTATTTATGTTTTCAATTAATTGTTTCTAATTGGATTAAATTTCTCCTTCACTCAGAGAAGAAATAATTTCCAGCCATTCATCATGAGTGATGTACAGAAGATTTCATATAGGCTCTGTGGGGCTGTCAAGTGTTAGTGTTTGTTCTCAGCTGCTTGCTGCTTTTTCTCCAACAATTTATTAATTTAATGTTTAAATTTATTTCTATTTGTTATATATATATATATATATATATATATATATATATATATATATATATATATATATGTTTAAATTTATTCCTATTTGTTATATATATATACCTATTTGTTATATATATATATATATACGTTATTTATAAGTACTTAATTTGGTTAATTTCCAGTTTGCCATGATCAGGGACTTGCTCACACCGATCTGAAACCTGAAAATATTCTTTTTGTCAGTTCCAAGTTCAATTTCACTACTGTTGAGACTTGCCACAAAGTTCGTGCATTTGATATATTTTTATTTGTTTTTGGACAATTTTATGTTGGTCAATATTCAATGTTCAAATATTATGCTATCTACGTTTTTGCAGAGGGGAGCATTCAGACAGATATGTGACAGTGACATTCGTCTCATTGACTTTGGGTCAGCTGTTTTTGAGGAGGACCACAGCAAAGGGCTTGTATCAACGAGACACTATAGAGCTCCTGAGGTTATACTTGGTTAGTAACTCGCTCTGTTCTGCTACCTACTGCCTAAAAAGAGCAAGTGAAAGATTGTTTGTAAATGCCAAACTTGTTATATCATTTCAGAACTTGGTTGGTCATTCCCATGTGACGTATGGAGTGTTGGCTGCATCATTTTTGAAATTTATTATGGTCGAACGCTCTTCCAAGTGAGTTGGGCTTGTTTCATTGCTTCGTTTCATGTATATAATTTTTAATGCAATATGTGATCAAGTTGCCTGCCTGGTTTCTGGTTGCTGTTATTAATTAATCCTATCTGGAAGAATCTTCATTAATTTGTTAAATTTATTCCTATCTTTTATCAATGAAAGACTCACGACACGATGGAGCACCTGGCCATGATGGAGAGAGTCCTTGGCAGAATACCAACATCGATGAGGGAGAAATCAATGTCAGTTGCCTTTTGTATCCTTTCATTTTATCCTAATTAAATATTGCCCTTAGAAGTTCAATTGAATGCCTATATGTTTTCGCATTTTTAAGTAGTTTGTTCAATGTGTTTCAGTAATTTTTATTAAATTTTCAGAAAAACAAAGTATTTCAAACATGGTCGATTGGACTGGAATGAAGGAGGCAAAATAGCGAGACGAGTTAGGGAAAGATGCCGACCGCTCATGGTTTGTAGCTCAAACTTTCCATTAAAATTTTTTGCTACTCACGGTGTGTCTATTAATGTTTCAAGAGACTAGTAAAAGTTTTGAGATAAGCTACTAAAATTTTTAGAATATGTTCGGAATCTGTTAATTCTTTGTTAAACTGTTTTGTTCCATTCTCTTTCATTTCCCAATTCTAATTTAATTATTTGAAATCGTTTACAGGCCTACATGCGAGACCGTTCAACGAAGGAGAAGCAGCTGTTTGATCTGATGAGTCGTATGCTCGAGTACAGGCCTGAGAAGAGAATAACAATGAGAGAGGCTTTGAAACATGAATTCTTTGACGATCTCAAATAAATTTTTGTTATTATTTCTGTTTTAAATCCTCACATGATACTGTATAAAGATAAGTATGATGAACTTTTTGAATTTTTTTTAGTTTTTTCGTTCGTTTGTAAATATTAAAGTTGAAATGGGCTCCTGCTTAATATTGTTACAAGAAAATTCCAACAACTTGTCTTGTTCGTGTTTTTCCTTGTGTTGTCAAAAATGAGAGCGTTCTTGATGTCGCCGGGGTCAGAGGTAGGTGCTTTGTCGAATCAACGTAGTCTATCAAATAGCGTTTAACGGTTTACTGAACGCGCAATGAGATGGAAGGCGCTCGCGTTGCTTTGTAACCTTTTCTTGGTAATATTAATACATTCAAAAATTAGCTATGACTATGATGGGCGAGCGAGCAAGGATAGAGTGGTTTTTATGGTCGTAGTTGTTTTGTGACAGCCGATCTGGAATGTTTTCGACGTCGAGAATGGGATTCTGGGATCTTTATTTTCCGTCGGCACTGCGTGTAGTAGGTATATTATTGTTTATGGCGTGGACACGGGTTTCAAAATCGGTTTCGATGATTTAGACAGTTACGTCCAACCATACCATGTTAGTAATTTCTCTGAGCATAAAAATAATTCCTAACTTTTCTATCGTTCTCTCAAGTCTCAAGTTTGATGATACACTCAACATAACTTATTTTTAGATTATCGAGTTACACAAAAGTTTTGCGTTATTTTTACCGTGTTTGTGCGTGCGTGTCTGTGTACACCAAACTAATGGTAACATTTGCACGCAACTTCTTTAATACATGATATAATGGTAATACTCTCTTCATATGACTCATCACTATTTACTCATGTATTTTATAATCATTTACGATAAAGATGATGGTGGAGATGATGACAATAATAATGAGATATTATTAAGTTAAATCTAACTACATTTGCGAAGATGATGATCACAAATGTTATGTAAGGTTGTTGTGTCATTCGTGTTACGTGTGTGTTGCTTCTGTTTTTGTTGACCACATAGTATGAAGTAAAGCCCAAAATACGTTTTGGCTAATTGCAATACTGTTAATTTAATTTAACTATCTCAAGGATTAATATGGCTTAGAAGATATATTTACATAATATTATAAATAAACATTTTTATTTGCGCACAAATAAACAATTTTGTTTACACACCTTAACTAATAATATCATTACCTATTTCAACCAAAGAGTTACGGAAAGCCATAAAGGTTCTTTTCATCGGAACTGAACCACCTTTGACATTTATAAAATGCACCAATCAATCTCGTACGTGCTTAATTCACGCTTGGATCAATAGTGATAGCTCTCAAAATGGCCTGATTAATTATAATTGATAATTTATGCTAATTTTATTATAATTAGTTAAGAGATTATTATGAATTTTAAGAAAATAACGTAGATAATTTTGTAAGTTGAGTCATTCTATTGAATTTTTTTGTATTAGAACTGAGTGTCAATGAGAAAAACTAATGCATTGCTAAATGTGTATAGCATAAAGATGTGTGTATAGTATACACAGTTGTACATAGTTATATGTGTGTGGTGCATTTGTGTGTATTAGTGTGTGTGCGTGTACTATTTATAGGAGAATATTATAACAAACATAAGAGCGGATATGAGCAGTGACATCTGTTTAAAGATACATACCACTGCATCTGTTCGTTGCTTGTTATCGTGAAGATGATGAGGATGAAGAAGATGAGGAGGAGGAGGATGATTACCGCAAACGTAGTGATGATGACAATTATTATATTCACGTTTCAATAATGATCATCATTATAATTTTACAAAAAATAATTGAGACGAATAATACGTGAAGAAATATTATATATATGTCATTATTTTTGTCTATCCAGATTCAAATTGAGTAGGACAAAACAAAAGAGTGGCTCCACTTGCTTTCAACTGTGCAAACTCATGTTTTAATCTGAATGTTTCAACCACACGTTACAAGATATTGCTCCAGGTCCCATTTATATATTGATGCTTGAATACTAAAGAAACATAAACTTACACACACCACACACACACATTCGCTTAATGACAAGTTTGCTGATTTAATTACAACTGTTTGTTTGCATTGACCAGACATTTGAAAACTCAAAATGTCAGTTAAAAACGAATATGCATTTTGGGTTGTATTTTGTTGAGTAACTTCTCCACAAGTGTGCACATTTGTCAATTGTTGCGTATGAGCTTGGTGTGCACTCGACACTACAGTGTTCGGTACCTCCGTCTTATATTTTCTTGGCAGGATGGTCTGGACCAGATGATACAAATGGAATCCTAATCCCGACAAATCTGTGAAACAAACAAACATTTGTACATTTGTTGAATGTCGAAGGTTAACTTAACATTGCATGAAAAATGTTTTGAATATTGTTTACGCTCTTCATTTCGTTTGTTACAAATCAGCCAATAGATGACATTACTTATTATTATAATTATTATCGTTGGCATTTATATAGCGCCAATTATAATTTAGAATTCTCATTGCCGCTCTTTCACTCACTCACTCACTCACTCATTCTGTCATTCACTCACTCATTCACTCACAAAAAACCGAACAAACACATGCACACACTTGAACTGAAACTAACGTCAAAAGTTGTTTTTGGTGAAGTATTATGAAGTATAGTGTAAGGTTTGTTTGTCAACATCAACTCGCAGTGAAAGCTTTAGATAATGCAAATGTTTCATTCGTATCATCACATGTACGTGTATGTGTATCATCATATATGTATGTGTATCTGACATGTATGTGTATCATCATATCATATGTATGTGTATCTGTATCATCGTGTGTATGTGAATCTCTATCTCAATGACATGTCTATTGTCAATCATTTCTTTATTAATTTTTTACTCATGAAATTTTTAATAAAGCAATGTACGTGGTGGCTTGTTAAAGTTATTTCTTTTAACATAGTCTCGCAACAATTTCATCATATATAACTAGATTAATCATAATAAATTCACCGAACAAATAAACACCAACAACAACTTCAGCCACATCACCACAGAAGTCAAAATTTATTTCATGTCACTTCAATCATTCCTAGAAAAAACATTAACATCATCACAACCAATCCCACACGTGTGTATGTAAATGTGTGTGTGATTGTGTACAATTTTTCAGTAATATATATATATATATATATATATATATATTTATATATATAATATATGATTATAACCTGACTGTATCTTGGATCAATAATGTATTTTGTTTATATATATATATGTATATATATATATATATATATGTGTGTGTGTGTGTATGTGTTTTGTGTGCGGTCCATTTCAATATGATTGCGTTTGTTCCACACATATGCCGATCTGATATGCATGTACGTGAGCAGTTGTGTGATGCCTGCCTGCTTCAGACCTTATGTTGTTTTAAAAAAAATTAATTTCAAATTAGGAGAATAGAGTTGCTGTCGAGTTTTTGTAATCGCATTTGTTTGTCATCGTTGTGTACTGCGCTGTGCTGTGTGGCAGCCCTAATTAAGTTGGACTTTAAAATTTACTCACGCGTGCGACCAGTAGAAATTGAGATCTCTGTCTGCTGCGCTGTTGATTGACAAATTTATAAAAGGTATGTATAGTGTCTGAAAAATTTCAATAGCTCTTTCGATATTTGGAGAAGTTTAGTTAATTTTTTTTTTCATCGTTGACGAACATTTCGTTATCGCGTGTTGTTGATTCAATAAGAAAATATGGAGGGGATCGAAGTTTTTGCAAGAGTTCAGTTATTATTATTAGATATTTTATCATTCAAAATATAAAAAAAAATTATTTCTTTTTTTCCAATCCAGTTGTAAAAAAAGTGGCAGTTGTTTTGTTGTTGCTTGAAAAGGATTATGATGAACATCACATGAAAATATATAGCTTTGAATTTTATTGATAGATTTAAAAAAACTGTCAAAAATAAATTAATATTTTATTGAATTGTATGTCACGTTGTTGGCTTTTTATCAATAGATATTACCTTCTTACTGTTACAATCGCTGAGATTGTAACTTATGCTAAGGAGTTTTCTGTAATAAACGAATAACAAATTGATGATTCACAATAATTATTTTCTATCAAAAATTTTAAATAAACTACTCCAGATGTTTTCAAAGAAGAAGTCGGAGAAAGATGCAAAGAATGAGTTCAAGGTCAAACTGACTCCATTGAAGGAAATTTCAGGGTATGCTTGCGGGCACACATATTGTTAACTTTGATGCTTAATTTTGTAGAAATTTAATTGTTTCCTCCTTTTTATGATTATTTTTTAAATCATATAAGTTTATCTGAAAACAAATTCTAAGTTTTTTGCAAAACTTTGTAAACATTTAACTTTTGTGAACAGATTGAAAGCACTAGCGAGCGCTGAAAGGCTGTCCATGTACAAAGTCTCAAAGTTGTTTCAGATCTTTCTAACCTCACCAGAGATTGAAGAAAACGTCTTTTTGTTAGTTAATGGTACAATTAAAAAAAATTAACTTTATAACTAGAAACATATAATAAATTTGTTTGAATTGAATGTGCAAAACAGAAGTTTTATTTTAAATCGGACACCAGAATCTCGCAAGCGCAGAATGAGGCAGAAGGTAAGAACAACTTCAAACTGCTTTCCGAAAAAATAAAACCTCTACTGGAACTTCTCGGCGAGGAAGTCTGCAACGTGCGCCAGCTGCAAATTTTGGTGGAAACAGTGATGAGCCACAAGAACTTCAACGATGCTCATTACGCTGCCATGCTCGGATCGCCTGCTCTACTCGACAAACCAGAAATTAAAAGGTTGCTAACTGAAGATGTATACATTTGTACAAATTTATTAATATTTATATTTACCTTCAATAGCATAATTTAACTTAAACTGGTAAATTATATCTAAAAGTATGCAGAATTGTGAAGTTAAAAATAATGAAAAAACCTCACGTGTTAGTTATATCTTAGATGTTAAGCAGATTGGTAGTTGTTTATTAACAAGTTTATTAAACGAACAATTTAAAACAGATTTAACATGGATGTTCTTAATATTTTTTAGCAAATTTGAAATCCGAATATAAAACAGATTCATGTTTTTATTACAAGACTAATCAAACAAAAACAAAACAATTTAATCACATTTGCGTTGTTATTCATTTTGAATAATATTACTCTGAAATACACCCAAACTAACCTGGACACGAAAACCTATCCATGTAACAACCTTAAAAAATATGACTAACTGAAGACCTCTCTTACTTTTCCTCACTTTCTTCTCTCACCTCCTCATTCTCTCACTCCACAGCCTGGTCAACGAAGCGGACGCGGACTCTGGCTGCACGCCTCTGCACGCTGCCATCAAAGTCGCCAAACTGGACAACGTGAAGGAGCTCCTAAAAATTGGCGCCAAATATGACGCAGTTGACAACAATGGCCGAACGATATTTCACTATGCCGCTTCCTGCAAAGATAAGAAAATTTTTGAGGTGAACAGCTTCTGTAGACCTGTTTTATTCACGTATCTTTGCGTGGCTCCTTTTACTCTTATATCAATTATATATAGTTAATTTCATTTAATATATTTAACTGCTTATCTTTAAGTTTGTACACCTTTATGTGAATGTGTTGTTTTGCGTACTTGTACATCTGTGTGTGTTCTTGTATGAAATTGATATGCCTTGATCTATAACATCTTACAAGCTACCTACTACTTGAAAATTGTGAAGAAGATTTTCACGTTTGATCGATTGTTTTTTGCATGCATAAATTGACGTATATGAATTTTAAGTGAATTCCTTAATTATTATTGCAAAATATTAAACTCAAAACATTAATCTGTGTCAAAATGTTGCTACCAAATTGACAAAAACTAAGAAAAAGCATTCTTTTTAACTTTTAACATGACTAATGCAAAATATTTAAAATCTGCTCATAAAACAATCAATCTGGTGTATTTAGAGTTTTTGTAAACTTATAAATTTGAAATTGTGCTTAAAGTTTTTGGTAATTATTTTATTACTGTAAGAAATTTCTTTGCAGGTTCTCAACTCCTCTCACGCCAGCGGACTGGCGGACAAGTTGAACAGCTCGGGAGAAACCGCCCTACATGAAGCATGCCTCGCCAACCTGCCAGACAACGTGGGGGCACTCCTCAAGTTGAACTTCAACCCTTTCCTGACAGGGCAAGACTCTGATCGCTACCCCATCCACTGTGCCCTCGAGTCCAACAGTCTCAGGTTGTACGTTTCGCTATGTTGTAGTGTTGTATTATTTATAATAGATAAAATGTTTGTCTTAAGTAATAAATATTTGCAATGATTTTTGAAATTTTTTTTGTAATAATTTTGTCGTCATTATCGAAACATAATAATAAACATAGAGCTACACCAGATACAATTTGCCACCAAATGAAGATGATTCATTCGGAGTGTTAGTTGCAAATAATGATTAAAGGATATAATGCCTCACACCCCGCTTACAAAACGAATTATAGTTTCCTACATTCAGAACAATCGATTTTGTTGAAGTTTAAAGACTGCAACGGCATAAATTACGACAGCCACGGCAGCAGCAGCAACGATGACATGTAACATGTGCAGCTGTCGTCAGAGCATTCGTCTCTAGACATAAAATTAAGCAGTCAACTCACATTTACGTCACATCAACGTGACGCATCATTTGAACTTTTGATATTCAAAATTGAGTTGTTTGCTATGTTTTTGTTGTTTTTGTTGTTGTTGTTATTTCCTATGTTGTTGTTTCCTATGTTTTTGTCTCAGCGTTATTAAACTTTAATGTTGCAATTTGTGAGACAAAAGCATCATAGGTTTTCATTGCATGTTCACGCGTATGTTTTTCTCTGCGTCTGCATTACATGCTTACATTCATTTTGAACAAACAATTCATTTGAGGATGATGAATACTGTTAAAGTTATATTATATGTAGAAACAAACACTAAAATGAGCGCTTTTATATAGATATAACCAAAGACATAGAATAGTTTAGTTACTAGCTGACTGAACCATCTTTATAAAGGTCAATAGAACTGTTGTGTACATCATCAGCTGATCAATCGAGACTGAAGGATAAGAAGAACAATTCTCCTCTCCACCTTGCCCCAAGTACTCAGGTTTGTATCACTCTACTTTCTGTTTATTGAATTTTTTTCTCTCACTCATTTTTCTCATTCTTCCACTCTCTCTTCTCTTTTTTGTTCATTTTGCTTTCTCTCTCTCCCTTCTCTCTCTCTCTCTCTCTCTCTCTCTCTCTCTCTCTCTCTCTCTCTCGTAACAATTGTTTGAAATAATTCTGATTGAAATAATGCATTAGAGCTTTTAAAAACAATTTCAAAAATGCATAAGCAAAAATTTGAATGAGTCATAAGCAAGTATATCTAAATTATCTTAAATCCATTATTCATCGATTACCTTATTATTATTCTTCTTTTCAGTATTTTTTTATTATTTTTTTTATTAATTTTATAACATTTTTTATAACAGTAGCAGCAACATCAATGCCCTAGTACATAAGATGCACAAACAGACGCTCAAACACACTCACAAAAACACACATACACACACTCATTTATACACATGCATGCACATATATACACACACACTCATTCATACACACATACATTCATACACACACACACACACACACACACACACACATACATACATACATACACACATTCGTACACACCCACATTTATACACATACATGCGCACACATACACACACACTCATTTATACACACACGCACACACACACTCATTTATACACACACGCACACACGCACTCATTTATACACACACGCACACACGCACACACACACAGGCCATCGATATCTTATGTGATTTTGAGGCAAATTTAGAGGATAAAGACTTCAAAGAGGAAGACACACCCCTCCTCAAAAAGATACGAGAAAATGCGTTTGAGTTAGCCGCCAGACTGTTGATCAGAGGGGCCAATGTCAAGGCCAGCGATAAAAATGGAAACAGTGCATTAACCCTGGCCGTTACCGTTAGAATTCTTCCAATTAATTCTATAACTAAACGTCCAATTGCATAATTTATTCTCTCATCACTTCAATAACTAATTTAGCCACATCTGAGTCATCCAATTAATTTATATATAAGCAATAAAATTTAATGATATCGACATGATAGATGCATTTAGATAACAATACACTCTCGTGTGCTTCACGGTAGTGCAGCAGTGGTTACTTGCTACTTTAATATTTGCATTGAAAATCAATCCATCAATCTACAACTAGCTCGGTGAATTGATTAAATAAACACAGAAGAAGGCATATGCTCGCTCGAATGTCTCGAATGAACGGCAGGTTGCATCACCATCGCGTCGTTATTATTATCATTAAAGATTTATACTATTGATATTATACGATCAGCGCCGTTCACACTGTTGCCACAGCTATTTATTAAATTAGTCATTACTACGTTGACACTGCTCCTACTGCAGTTACAGATATTACTTACAAATTACAAATTTAATTTAAATAATAATAAAGGTAATGTAACAATAAAGGTCAATTACAAATGACCTTTAACCTTTTTTTAACCTTTGAAGGGAGACAGGCCCGAGTTCGTGATGCTGTTGATCGTGTTTGGGGCAGACGTTAATGAGCTGGTTGGAAACGACTCCATCCGTCACAAAGTCGCCAACACAAGTCTCAAAAATAAGTCGGTTGGAGATCAAATAATGAAAATTATTCATTTCAGCTTTGTTTGGACGTAGAGATTGATATTTAGTATTGCCATTATTGTGTGCATAGTAAGATTAGCACTTGTTATTTATAGTTTTTGGTAAATTAGTTATACCAAAAGTTAATGAGATGTGTAGCAGGCTAGGAAAGGTAGCAGCAATTTCAATAAGGATTGCTTGGCTTTAGTTTGCCACACAAAATGGATATTGCATATTTTATTATTTTCCATGTGATTCATAACTAATCAGCCTGGAAAGTTATAGACTCTGGCACTAAGGTGAATGACAAAATGAATAATATTGTTAATTTTATTTGTTGCAACTGCTTTTATACTGAAATTTTTGTTAAAGGTTTTTTAATGAAGATTTTTCTTACATCTTCGTTGCAATTTGATGTCGCTACTTTTAAATGTCAGATAGTTGAAAACTCCCATTGAAAACTCATACACTTGAATATATTTAAGATTTGTAAATAACAAGATGCTCATCGATTTCAGATAGATGATGTTCCTCTCTCTCTTTCTCTCTTTTCTCTCTCTCTCTCTCTTTCATCCTCTTGGTCGTTATCACTATCATCTTTTTCATCATTACCGTTTTTTATTTTTTTTCGTTTAATAGTTGTTGAGTAATAATTGCGATGACAGTATTGATTTTAGTAGTGTAGCAGTAGTAGCACTAACACACACACACGCGCGCACACACAAACAAACAAACACACACACACACAAACAAACACACACGCACACAATATAATGCTAATATTATTATTACCTATTTCATGTAACAATTCTGTTGCTATTTAGAACGATGTTAAAAACCTAGGCAGCAGTGATATGTACTATTAACATAATTATCATTATAAAATTGATTGCTGTGATAATAAAACTTATATATCAATATCATTATTATATATATACGTATACATATTTGTAAAGTATAAACATACATACAGCATATGTACAATGATAATGTGATATATGTGGGTACACTTCATCTTTGTAGTTTTCACAAATTTCAAATTACTTGTTATAGCTAATGTTATCAGTTCATGTTTGTTATTTATCGTGAAAAGGCCATTCCCTCTACTAAAAAACCGTAGTTAATTAATTTGTCATAGTAGTCGTTATTCTACATCATCGTTACTCTATTATTACCATGACGTCATCGACATGATTATTAATTTATCTTCTCTTTGAAATATTAATAGCTCACATCATCATCGTGACGATATCAAACTATCGTCACTTCACCAGCACCGTGACATTACCATTTCATTTTCACCGTGACACACATAATCGTTTCATCCTCCTCCTCATAAAATAATCACATGATCGCATCACATGATCGCATCACATGACATCACGACAGAGACGCCATCATGTACTACTTGCACCAGGCCGGTGCGGGAAGGTGCGCGAGAATGAAGAAAGATTGTAGTAGCATGTGCAGCCACAAAGGCAGCAACAACGGCAAGCCACCACAATCTCATCTGCCGCTGCTCAAAAATGCCAGCGTTGAGGAAACTTTGAAAGGTGATGATGTTGCTTGAGATGAGTGATGTTGATGAGATTAGTGAATTTGATGTTGAAAACGGAGATGATCGTCATTATGATGACTATAGTGATGATTCTAATGAATGGTTTTGAAGTTGAAGATGACGACAAACAAAATTAACTTTATATTAACAATTACTACAAGATACAAATACTGAACTTAAACAACAGCTCACCTATCAAACGCTGAACTGATGGTCCTTGATTCAGCGAGGGAGAGGAAGATGTCTGTGATGGTGGATGGTCAGCCCACATCACCAACATCACCCACATCACCCGCATTGCCATCCTCGAGAAAGTCATCGGAGTCTGTCAGCAACGACAAGGACACTGCCTCGGGTAGGTGTCCACTCGTGTTGTTTTATGAAAGTTGTTTTTTGTATTCTAACGGACGTCCAGTTGATATTTCAGACTATTTAACACCGCAACAATTTATATTTTTTTTGTTTCAACCTATCTATATTGATTAAAAATATTTTAAAATGAACGTTGAATTCGATCGAAACCTTTTTCAAAGTTGGAAGCAATGGAGAAGTGCAGACGCCACCTCCACTACTCAACGACCTACCCCACGGAGACATCTCATTGGCTGGTCACAGGGTTACTTTCTTTCGCTTCTTCAAACTACTTGTTATTCATTTTATATTGCGGTTGTCATCAAAAATGGAGCTGCATGTGTTTGTTTGACTGCTGCTGAATTCATCCCACAAGTTGATTAGTTATTCGAACATTATAATCGTGTATGTTTTTTATGAATGACTACCCGATAAATAATGAAAACTTTTGATTTTGAAGGTGTTGATAATTGACGGAGGTGGATTGGAAGGTCTGTTTGTTATAAGAGCCCTGCAAGCTCTGGAGAACCTAACACAACAGTCACTCAAAAACTGCTTCGATTGGATCGCTGGGACGGGAGCAGGAGCGTACATTGCTCTCTCACTGATGCAAGGTCCGCCATGTTATATTAACTTCTTTAAACAACATGTCAATTGTAAAAAAAGAGTTTCACCTTTAGAATAGTTAGTGTTATTGTATCATCCATATTATTCAAAATTTATAATTTCAAAACCATATTTTTAATACAAATGTCTTAAAATTTAAAAGTTCAGTATTTTTTTAGAATAAAGAAATTAATAAATAACATTACGTTGGATAAAGACAAAAGTTTGAACGAGATACTGGTTCAGTACTGGGAGCTGTTGAACAAGGTTCTGGTGGGTCGAAGGCCCTTTAATGCCAGTCATTTTGAAAAGTTGCTGATGAAACAATTTGGGGAGAAAACGAAACTCTTTGAAGTACAGGGTCCAAAGTTTGTATGGATTGTCGGTCGTGGGTGAATTAATTTGGATATCTATTGTTGGTACAAAACGCGTTTTGGAGAACTAATGCGACAAAATTTGTAACAATTTCCGTTTAAATGCGTCATCAAATTCTTTCTCTTATTCTAATTGTCATACCCACTTTTGCAATTAAAGATAAGAATTAATTTAAATTCCTTCCAGAACGGTAATATTCAGCAGTATGCTGGACAAAGGAATATTGAACCTTCACAAGTTTAAAAATTATGAACTGCCAGCCACGGAAAACTCTAAAAATAAGAAAGCCTGCCCTTCCGTTAATAAGCCAAATGGTATCTTCATTTCTTTTATATTGAATATAAGTAATTCTAGCAGTAGTAGGTAGTAGTGCAGCAGTAGTAGTAGCAGCAGTTTTAGTAGTAGTAGTGGCAGTAACTGAAGTAGCAGCTCCGTTACTAATGCAGCTGTAGACAAAATATAGTATTTAAAATTTAACAAGTATTAGATGAACAAAGTATTTTTTACCCATTTCGTGATCATCAAAGAACAATTAGTATGGCAAGCTGCCCGATCCAGTGGTCTTGGGTTTGGATTTTTTGACGCCTTTGGATCATTTGTGGATGGATGCGTGCTGGCCTACAATCCAACGCTGGATGTTCTCGAGGAGATCACTGAATTCAATTTTGCCGTAAGTGTGGCGGTGTATCATGTTGATAACGTTCAATAACGACAAACTTATTATGAAAATAGCAGTTAATATCAGCAACATTTGCCATTAAAATCGCACGCTTTGACATTAGCCTAAATCCTTTTTTAATTGTCACCTATAATTGTTTTCTGTAGTCCGTTAAAGGAGATAAATTTAAACCGATTCATGTCGTCGCGTCAGTTGGCGTGAAACAACAGTCACAACAAATTAAACATCAACAACACGAACTAGAAGATCAAGAGATTATCAACAATGTTGACAGCGATGCTTCAACCAAGAAGCTACTGACAGGAGAAGTTCTTGATTTCTTGTTCAATCAGGTTTGATCAAATAATTACATTTTCAGTTGAACCGATAAATATCTTTCAAATTTATATACTAATTCTATTATGTTCGCCAACATTGTTAGTCGGACTTTTCAAACTTGATTATAAAAAAAAAGCTGTCTTACAACATCCCATCAGCGTTTATGGTCGTTCTTAACACATTATTCTCAAAAACAGCAATTGAGTATGAGAACGGTGGAGAAGTCGAGAGCCTGGTGCAACGACATCAAGGTTCCCTTCTTTCGAATCCAGCCTCCTTATCCCGAACCATTCACACACACCTCCACCATGTCTCAGCCATCCTGTTCCGATGTTTCTAACGGCGCCAACTGCTGTTCCAAAGTGGACATCAGGACAATAGTGGCTGCACTTTGGGAGACTGACATGTTCTTGAAGGGGAAGTCCAACAATTTGGAACAATTAACTGGATTGATTATGTGAGCGAATGTTTCAAACGTTCGCTAGCAGTCTACTGATGATGTTGCATTTTTAAATGTTTACGAGTTAATTTCTATTTGTTATTCACAATATTAAGAAACTCTTATAAATAAATATATATATATATATATATGTATGTATGTATGTATGTATGTATGTATATATATATATATATATATATATATATATATATATATATATATATATATATATATACATCTGTTGTTACATGATTAATTTAATAATAGACTGTTTGTAATTAGAAGTGTTATGGATTTAATCAACATATCATATAATTATTTCGGTGATATGGCATCTGACAAAACACTGTCCAACCATTTAATGTTAAGTATTTGATATACGAACTAACTTATAGCGAATTATATTTATATTAACATATAACAATAATATTTTGTTTTTGACTAAACGCGTGTATACAAATCTTATATTTTACAATCGTTTTAATTAAACCCAAGTTACTAATCACTATGATTAATTGGGTTTAAATCTTACGCTTCATTCATTTTACTATCGCAATTCAAAATATATTGAATATTAATATTATATTTCGCGTTATTATCACAAGAAGCTTGATGGATCATTCAGACATAATCACTCACTCATCATTTGATTGTCTTAAACGACTTAATTTACTGCAGAAACCAGCGATGCTGATGCTAACTATTAATCATAATTATTTTTTGTATCACATTATCAGTTTCGAACAACATTTCATTCGAACTTGCCTTATCCACTTTTTTTAAATTTCTTGTCAATTTTTTGAATCATTTTGAAATTTAAATTTATTACATAACGATGGGCTGACTTTAAAAAAGCATGATGCTATGGTAGAAAAATCCAAAAAAATTTAATCTGATGATGATCATTTTATCATTTATTATCAAAATATAATTAATTTTCAGTAAAATATCCATTTACAAGTTATATACACCTTTACACGTGTCTTTATCATCAGTTCCATGTGGTTACTGTGTGAAAATATTTTTTGTATGGAAGCATGCTGAAACATCGATCGTATGTGGTTACAAAAATATGGAAAGCAAGAGTTTTTAAACGTCAACAATTATTTAAAGAAAGATGTGTCAGTTACATTTTCATTTTTTTTCTTTGTGGGGTTTGAAATTTCAATATTGATCTGAAAGTAATAAATTATTTTATGTCAGTTGGTCAATCTCGTCTTTAAATGTTTACAGCTAGAGAAAATATGAAAATTTATACTAAAATTATCTATAAGAATATTAAAAGTTCAAAATGTAACAATTTAACAAAACATTCTCACTATTTTGATCATCATTAACATTAAGAAATTACAAATAATCACATAATGACCACCATCATATTTGAATATAAACGGTATGGTAACTTACTGGCATGTTGGGCAGATTGAATCGTATGTACAGAATACTGTGAATCAGATAGGCATCAATTGCAAATTGTTAAATTCATGAAACGTTGTAAATTTGATTTTAAAACGCTATAACGCTATTTATGTCTACACCACTTACAATTAAAAAAGTTATTAATGGAAATATGAATGACAAAAAAAGTTTTTAAAACTAAAAAATCATCACAATGACAACAAACGAAAATGAAAAAGTTAAGCACAACAAAACATACTTAAACAAATCTAGCCCAAAAATGTAATTAAACAAAAGACACATACATACAAAGAAAAAATAATAACACAAGAGTGAAATAAAAAGCGCTATACAAATAATCCGATAATAATAATAATAATAACAACATGGACATACTCGATAGACAGACGGAACAGATGTAGCCGATATCAATGAGTGACCGATGGCAGAAGCAAGCAGCCTTGTGACCAACCGGAATTCTTGGAGGTAGGGTCAGTTGATGTCTGGTCGACGGACTCGGAAGATATAAGCACTAGATGTTTTTCAGAAATTTGTATTTAAGAAATTTCGTATTATTTAAAACAACAATCTTCCACAATAAATATAACACTTTTTATTTTTGATTCTACATCAATTTCTGATTTTATAAATTAATGATTAAATAAAATGAACAAACAAGCAAACAGAGAAAAACTTACAAGCAAGTATTCCATGAAGCCAGAGAGCTGAGGAAGTTTCAAGTAGACACCGTCAAGAATGTCACATCCCTATTTTCCCCAATTCATATTTACATTTTAATAATTTGTACTACAATAAATTATAAATAAAATAATTATAATATTATTTATAAGATATGCAAAAAAATGAAGTTGAATACTTTAGATAATCTGTAACAAAAAAAATGATCCTAAATTATGAAAAAAGTCTTTTGAACCTGCTTCAAAAGGTTTGAGTCATTGTCCAGTATACAAGCATCCAAAACCACATTCTGTTGAATTGTAGGTTTAATTCAGAAAATATTTTCTATTGAAAATTAAATGATTTCCAGAAAATATTATAAACTTCCTAACAAATATTTAAAAAAAAAATATTTGTAAGTCAGAAATCAAATAAAAAAGAAAAAAATTGAAATGAAAGAAGGAACAACCATCTTCTGAGCAGTGAACATGAGTGACATGAAGTTCATATACTGTGCAGATGAATCTTTAGAGCCCTTAATAACCTTCAATTATTTCAAAAAAGGTGATTGAAAATTAAATAGGGCTTTTAAAACAATTTTAATATGCTGCCATTTTGCTAAATGTAATCATTATTGTGTGTGTGTGCGTGTGTGTGTGTGCGTGTGTGTGTGTGCGTGTGTGTGTAAACAGTGATGCCATTAAAAAAATCTCGTAAATTTAATAAACCAACCACAAACCAATATTCTAGATGACACAGTTTCTGTTGGGCTGGCTTCTTTTGTGACTCGATTTATATCTGATAACAGAAATAAAATAACATAAGAACTAGGCACCAACTTTAAATTGAAAAGTAACAAAACACCAAGTGAGTAAATCAATCCATTAATAGTTTGCAGACAATACACATGACAGAAGAGCAAAATGTAAAAAGTGAAATATCTGAAACATGGAAAGAAGAACTAACAGCATAATGCCATGGACATTGCACCTGTCAGCATGCAATCTGAATTTAATTCTGTACTGTTGTCTGCGTTTGTGATTCATTATTTCATTTAGAAGTTTATACACTTTGCGAGGAAAAATATTGTCAAGTTTTATTTTTAAAAATATATTGATTTAATTTCATGATACAAATCAAGTCTAATGTACTGGAGCAAATTAAAAAGATATTATTATAAAAAAATAAAAACTTGAATATGAAAACTGAACCATTCAGAACAAGATCACAAATTTGTTCCTTGACAACGTGTGTGAGGTCGGCAAATGGTTCATACATGCCATCTGACTGTGGCTTGTTGTCATCCTCCAGCATATCCACTTCACCTTCACTCTTCGTTTTTGGGTAGATGTACTGGCTTAAAACGAAACAAAGCAAAAATATATTGCATTTCAAATATTCCAGAAATTAATTAAATGGAAACAAAATAATTACAAAAAAATAAATTATTAATTATTGATTGAAATTGTGAACTTTTTTCTTTTGCGCATCAGTACAAATGTTGTAGAATATATAAAAATATATGTGTGTCTTAGTTACAGTAGGGGTCTGCATAAGATCCTCATTCTGGTTACCTGATTTCCTTCAAAGAAACTTAGAATAAAAAAATTTGAGAAAAATATACTTTTGTTTGTTGTGGGCGATGATGAGACAGAGTTTGTTGGCCTGGTCTAGCATGAGGTGAGCATTACAGAAAACTATCAACGCATCTACACACTTCGTGAATGAAACCTGATAAACATTTGTGCATGAACTATATCTTAGTCAATTAGCGCATGAATAAACTTTGTAATTTTAAACACAATCATTGAGCTGTTGATCAATATTTCATAATCATAAGACTCTTATAATAAACTCTTATAATAAGAGATTATTAGTTATTCAATTATATTAGAATTATCTGTTTAACAATTAATAATTATAATAATTAAAGTTTGTTTGAACTTTTGAAGTATACACAAAACACAACAATAAATTAGAATTTCAAAATTACTCCAATTACTGGTTATTATATAAAAAAATATAATATATATAAATTTATTTTATGTCTAATTAAAAAATTTTATATTTACCTCTGAATTTTGAGAAAGCAACTGGCCCCACCAAACCGGATTGCAGTCAAGAACAATGGCAAGCAAATTAGTGTCCGAGCTAGACATCTCTCTGGTGTAAAAATTGAAATAAAAAATTTATTTCATTCATTTTACTTTACACATTAAAAAAAATTTATAATTTATGAAATGAATGCAAGCAAAAACTCTTAAAACAAAAAATAATTTGATTGATCATGATTTAATTATTTTAACTCTTAAAACAAAACTCTTAAAACAAAAAATAATTTGATTGATCATGATTTAATTATTTTAATAATGAAATAGATAGCATTTTATTTTTAAAAATAATGAACGCAATAATAGGAACCTTACTCGCCGACAAACGGAGAAACAAATTTCCAAATTCAAAAGAAACGTTATTAAGAATATTTATTTCACTTTTAAGCATAGACCAAAAAAGAAATAGAAAAAACACCTTAAGATGATTCGAGTAAAGACGCATTGAAATAAAACTCTGGTTATGCGTTAAAATAGAGATTTTTATCTACATGAAAGATGTTTTGTTTAAATTACCCATACTTTATTAATCAGATGATTCACTCAGTTAATGAGCTAGCGTCCACGTTTTCCACTGACTAATATGCGATATGGACCGTTGGCTGCAAATGAACGAATCATCCATCCGTATCTTACGTTGGCATCTATTTATATCGCATGTGAACGCTGGCAATCATCAGTTAGATTAGATTCAATATCATATTCATAAAACTGTAGAAATGTTCTTTTACGAAATGATTCAAAAACATGAAATTCAAATTCCGATTAACAAGGATTTGTTGGTAAATTTTGATACAAATTGTAGACGATCTAATAAATTAATAAGACCATCAGCGAACTCAGGTTAGAAAATTAATTGACTGTCATTGATTTTTGAAATTTTTTTATTAATTAATTTAAGCATAATTAGTTCAATTTTACATTTGATAAGAGTCAGTACGAAATCTGATTTCACTAGAAGAAACAATGCACCTGCATCCAACGTACTCCTCTCTCTGTCTCACAGACATGCACGAACTTCTGCATAACATCGTTGCCAGGCATTATTTCATTGACTTTCTTAAAAACGATACTATGTCCTTAAAATTGGTTCAAACTTGGATAGATGTCCAAAACAAGGCGATGTTTGCCAACTCGTGTTATCTGCAAGACGTCCTTCATTCGAGGAGCAGTAATTTGAACGTTGGCTCCATCGGTGCTGCTCAATCGAAGCGTGATAAAATTAACAAATCAGCTTCCCTCAATCGAAACATCACCATCAACAATCGAATAATGAATCACAACTTCAACGATGCACCTCTCAATTCATGCAGCGTTATTTATAGCGGTAAGGACAACGTCAAAATTAGTAGCTGCAGTAAAATGAATCAGTTTCGTGATAAACAAGTCTGTTCCAAATTAGAACAGAACAACGATAACGACGAACAAGCTGGTTGCATTTCTAACAACAAGCAAACATCATCCGTTCACACGAGCGGCGGTAGAGAGGCAACCAGCAAAAAACATAGACCGAAATCTGAAGTGTGTGTCATTTCTTATCCCTCCACCGAATCCGTTCAATACGCCGGAAAGTTAAACCAAAAATTTATAAAAAGTGAGCGGATTCATTTTAAAGCCATTTAACATTTGATATTTCGGAGTATTTATAATTTGCAAGGGCCAATTAGGATGACCAAGGAGACCCTGCAGCCCATGATAGAACATCTGCTACATAGAAGGTTTTTTTAGTTTTAGCCAAAATTCGTTCAACGTATTAATTGAATTTTGGTAATTATTATATGCTCACAACAAAACAGGCACTTCAATAAGTTCATGCAGAGCTCACATTTCTGGCGATTTGTGTTAGAAGTTGTTTCCAGCAGACGACTGAAGCTATCTGACATCCTCTACTCAAATGTCCTGCTCAGTTATTTCGTTGAGGTTCTCTTGTTCAAATCATTTTACCGCATTCTGTCATTTCACGTTACAAAATTGAAAAATTATTACAACTGATTAAATTTTCGCCAAAATTAAATTGTTTTAAAACAACTCGTATAGTTTTTAGAAAATGAAGAACGGGCTGAATTGTTGAACTGTTGGCTAGCCTTAGAAACCTTCAGACAGACTTATTCCAATTCCAAACCGGATCACGTGATGACTCCGTTGGAAGCGACGAACATGTTGGACGACGCCAGGTTCATCGTTAGAAGGTTGGATGACAAGACCTTCTCGTCTAACGTTAATTTCATTCTTCATTAATAGTCAAACGAAAGTAGCTTTTAAGTTTTTACAAGTGAGACTTTTTTTTAGTTTTTTTGTGAAAAATAATAACAAGCGAGTAATAGTAACTTAATTTGCATAACGATGTGGTGGGCTGAAGATACGTGGAGAACAAGAGCAGACGCATGAAGTTCACGACGAACGTGAGGAAGGTGATGGCCATTAAGATGAGGAGCAATACAATAGCTACGAACACGTTCAAACTCCTTCAAATCATCACATATAGAGCCATGGACGACGTACGTTAAATTTGTTGCATCAATCTTTTTCTATTCTTTCATATCGTAGCTGTAGCTTCTAAATATGGACCACTAATTACACTGTATAATTCAGTTGAAATATTTTGTTGTTCCCTCAAAAACAATTTTATTTTACTTTTATTTCACATAAAATTTGAAGTAAAAAACAATTGACGCACACATTTCAACCAAATGTACACACGCAGTACTTCCTTGAATTTTTGATCAGCGACAAGTTTTACAACTTCATCACGAGTCTGGTCATCAGCGGAAAGGACGAAGCCCAGGCTACGAAATATGAAATCATTTGATCACGTGACGACGAAATTGCTAAGAAGATGATTATATAAACATTTGCATTTTTGCAATTGTCGAACAGTTTAAAATCTGACATTATCTTAGCTCCATACCAGACAAAATTGTTATGTGTCGTTATTTAATAGCGTCTCCCGATAAAACAAATAGTACAAAAATATAAACAAATGTCACAAAAATTTAAACGTTACTGTGAAAACGTGGAAAAATTTCATTCAAAATGACGTATATTTATAAAGAAAAGTACGCAACGTAAAAAAGTCTTAAAAATAATTTCTGATTTGAAACAGTGACAAAAAAGTCATGTATATAACAATTAAAGTCCACCAAAATTAGCCTGGAATAAGTTGACTGACACGATAAAAACGTTCGAGAAGAAGACTAGCTCTGTCAGAATTACAAATAAAATAACGGTAGGTTTTTATACATCGGAATCAAAAAAATTGACAAGATCTGTACAAACACCAATAGAATAACAACATATACACTAAAATAACCATTATGTGTGTGTATATGATTGGAATATACATACAGGATCAAAATAAATGCACGAGTAGAGTTCATTTTCAATTCATTTGATCAGTCGGCGTCGTAGTTTCTCGTGAATTTGTAAATCACGGACCTGAAAGTAAACGCATGAGCCACAATGTTACGACGAAGGTGTTACGTGATATTTAAACAAAATAACACGTATGTAATGCTTATTTAAGAAAATCATTTGTATTGATTTGATTCGATTTGATTTGGCGCACTGAAACGGCAGCTACGTTTCAAACAATAGGCTGGTTGTGTTATCTAGAGGTAAAGAGAAACGTTTTAAAATATCATTTTTGATAGCAATGGTAATAGCAAGGATGATGATGTTCTCTCCTATCCAGCTATCAGCTAGATAGGTCAACTTTGAGACTTAATGAACTTGAAAAGGTGCGTCATAAATCAGTGAATATGGCGCAACTTGTTAGCATTAAAATCCAAAAAACGAAGCAATAGTGGATTCATGTCAGTATGCAAAGAATAAAATGTAAACAAATTGTTAAGAAATTGTGAATTTTATTTGAAAAATCCAAACAAACCCAATAGATATGAAAACATTTTGTAGGAAGACAGCAATGCCTGGCCATACAGGATGTTTGCCTGTTAATTCAACAACATTTCACTCAACAACTAGAGAAAAACTGGAGCAAAGAAAAAATAAACTATAGCAGGCAGCTTTTCAAATGAGTCAAATAAAATTATACTTAGTTTGAAAAACTGAACAAACACAAAAAATCAAATAAGAAACAATGTTTGTGAGAATATGTTGAACCTGTCACAATGTAGACTCCAAAAAGTATGTATGATGAAACTATTACTGAAGCAAACAAAGACACACAGCTAAAAAAGAACAATGCTTTGTAACCTAGAATGATTATGAATAATCAGATCAATAAATTTATTTCATTTATTTATTTATTGAAAAAACATGGGCAAACCCTTTGCTGAAAAAAGAAAAGTATGTTAATTAATGATACAATGAAATTATGAAAGTATATATAACACAATGTTTAACAAGCAAACATTCCCAATTAACACAACAATAATTTAATTGATTTAAATTTAGTTAATAAATTAATCTGGACAATTTTTTAAAATATAATTTTAAAATCAGACATAAATAAATGAATAAGCAAAAAAGAGTCACCAGCATTGCTGCAAGAATCATCATCTTCATCACCTCTAACAGCTGATAAAGGAACAACGTTCAACCTGGTTTGAAAAAAAATTGTAAAACAGTAAACAGGAAATAAACATCCAAGAATGGATGAGGCAAAACAAATTGAAAAAAATATTTTCAATAAAAATATCAAAAACTCAAAATATAATAATGATGAGAATGAAGACTGAATGGTGCTAACAAAATGAACCCAACTGTACTGACAACTCCACAGACATGGAACACGTGATTGAGCTCAGCACTGCTTGGATAGTTGACAGCAGTGTCAATCATGATCCACCAACCAACTGCAAACTATGAGAAAATTTAAAAAAGAATAAAAAATAAAAATTATATATCACTAGGTAAGAAATTGATAAAAAATTATTTTATAATCTATAATAATATGATAATCACTAACTAACTACAGTTTTTTTTAAGTATTTGATCTAAATATTTATTGTTATTCACTCTCTTTATAAAAAATGTGTAGGTACATTTTGAAGGTACATTTTTTACACTTTTGACTATTCTCTTCTTTTGACTATTTCACTTCTCTTCTAAAATCTTATCCAATTTTACGCGAATTTTAATAACAAAATTTGACTTTATTTATTGAGACTCCAAACTAAATTAACAACAACATAATGAAATAAAAAAGTTAGTTAAGTTAATTAAAGTGAAAGCAATTAATAAAGAAATGACTTTCTTACAAAAATACCGGAGAGTGCAGCGAAAACATTACTCTTGGTCCAATTACTAAACCCTTCGTTTATCATTTCTATGCACTGAGGCATCGTGGACTTTTATTACTTTATATTTATTATTTTATTAATAATTCACTAATTAATAATTAATTTTTTAATAATTATTTATTATGTTTAATTATAATCAATAAATAATTTTTTAAAGCAATCATTTACTTGCGAGTGATGCATTTTGCGTAGCAAAAACAGCTGTTTACATAATCAAAAAGAAACAAACTTCGCTCTCATTTAAATTAAAAAGGTTCTTTAAAATTTTTTAAAATACAAGTTATTTAATCAAAAATTCTAAAATGTATCAATTGCTTGAAATTTTCTTTTAAAAGTAACGTTTAAAATTATGAGATAAACTATTTATAAAGAAAACTATTAACTAACTACTATAAATAAATGTTGTTTAACTGTTTAGGTTTAAATTTTACTAAAGTTAATTTAAAAATATAACTGTTGTATAATTTAGTCAGACGTTAATCAAAACGTCGGTTCATCAAATACTTTTATTGGTACTCCTTTTTATTTTCATGTTATCACATTTAATATTCATTTAAAGTCACTGCTTTTTTTTACGCGCACATTTTAACTATTTGTTTACTTTTTACAGCTTTCCTTGCCCGATTAATAAAATTATTTCTAGAATCTAAAGTTAAAAAATAATAAATTGTTTACTTTAATTGAAAATGGATTTCAACTCTAAAAAGAAGCGAAGAAATTTGCAGCAGTTATCTAAGCAGCCCGACCTAACTCAGCCGTTATTTTTCTACACCACACCACCAACTGAAGTTCTATCCTTGCAACTCTTCGAAGAATATGCCCACGACAGATTGAAAGGTCAGTGTGTTGGTTTTCATGGGTTTCATCCAACTTCCAACACGTGTGTGCGTGTGTGTTTGTGGTGTATTTCATTGGATTCCACTTTACTGTTACTTACTGTTACCTTGCTTACTTACATAGCACCACCAAACCAAACTAAATTACCGTCATATTTATTTATTTCTTGTTTCCATCTCAGATATATACATCATTTGTTTTTTTTAGATATTTACTTATTAAAATAAGATGAAAATATAAATATTTGTGTACTAAATACTCATTTTATTTTTAATATTCACAGTTTTGAAAGCAGTAGAAAAAGTTGGGCTACAATTCATCAAAGGTTCCCAAGAGTACCAAGATGCTCTGAGGAATGAGTTGAAAGCCATCAGCAAAGATAGTACACTACAAAATGTTTTCCTCAAAGTTTATGATGTTAGTAGCTAACCATATCTTTTTTGAATTGAATCTTCAATTAATATTTTATTAATTATACGAGTTTAGTTTAGTCATTTGTTATTTTAATAATCATTGTTATTTTAATAATCATATTAATTTTTTAAAAGTTTTCCAAATTTATAATTTAAAAATAACTTTTAAAATAATACTCATCATGTTTTTTTTGGTTAATTCAATTCTCCTGTGAATGCTGTTTTTGAATTTACTTCCAATTTAACATATTTTTTAAACATTTTTAATTATGAAATTGATGATGGAGAATATTTGATCTCACCTAGCATGACAAAATATTCAGAATTCAGACACGAGTATCAGACTGAAGGACAACACATCTCACTTCATCCTCAGACTGGCCTACTGCAAAACGTAATTTCATTTTTTTGCACTCTAAATTCTGGCAAAATTTCACTTTCCCAACTACATTTAGAAAAAATTCATTTTAGAATTAGCGCTATATAAGTGTAGCAATAGCAATGAGAATAACATTTTACTGCATGTGACAGGCAGTGAGGGATCTCTCTAGCATTCAAATCCAGTCATTGCAGAAGTCCTGCTAATCACCTTAACCATTACACTATCACACTGTATAATGTCAATTTACTACTTTGTTGGTATTCTTAATTACTTAATTTACGAACAGCGAGGATTTGAGACGATGGTTCATAAACCAGGAGATGGATCTATTCAGATTTCGATTCCAACTCCTCCAAGAGAAACAAATTGAAGAATTTTTTCACTACAACTCACTCAACTATAAGCCGGTCTGCTGCTGTTGTTGTCATCGTCGTCATTAAGTTAATATGTTGTTGTTAAGTTTTTTTTTGTGACTTTGGATGCTGTGGTTGGTTGATGCTTTTGTTGATGTCATTGACTCATTGATGTTTTTTTTGGTTTGTAATAGACGTTAAATAGTTTAATGTTACGTGTATGATGTTACTTTTAAACTTTTTTTCTTCTAAATATCTAAAAGTATCTCAATCTTTTTTTCATTAATGGCATTTTTGTGTATCTATCTATAAAGCGAATGATATCATTCTATTTTCGGATATTTTTTAAAATTGAGGAGTTTTAGTTGATTTGTCTCTCTCAAACTCTTTGGTAGATATCTCACGAGGAGAAGGAGGAGCTAAGGGATAGATTGATTGACGGCACAGCCGGCCTAAACGTCAATCACTTCCATTCTACAAACTTCTATAAGGTTTTTATTTTTTCATTTAATTATTTATTTATTTAATTATTTATTTGTTTATTTATTTGTTTGTTTATTTATTATTTTATAATGTCGATATCACTGAATGGTCTGTTTCTCTTTATGTTCCTTATAAAAAAAGTTTAGCAGTGGTTAACTGGTTATTCAAATTTTTTTTTTCTCCAAACTGTTGAGCTTTAGGTGGCATAGTGATAATATTTATGATAATGATAATATAATAATTAATAATATTATAATTGTTTTAATAATATCATGAGCAGATACACTTCACAGAAGTATTGGAGTTGGTGAAATCAATGAGGGCCTATTTGAAGGGAGGGTACGTCTATGTACCCCAGCCAGAACTCGTTGTTGGGGTGGCTAACCTTTTCAGGGCCCAACTATCTAAAGATTTAGCTGTTTGTATTTGGAGGAGATGCGTGATTGGTTGATGTTGAATGCAGTTTGTTTATGAGGATATGTGATTGATTGATGTTGATTGGATGTTTGTATATGAAGATATATGATTGGTCGACGTTGATTGGATGTTTGTATGTGTAAATATATAATTGGTCGATATTGGGTAGATGTATTCAACCGTTTTAAGGTGCTTTCCCGAACTTTGTACCGCATCTCTGATGAACCTCGCCTGACGACCATGTTGAGCAACATCAGCCAGAAGTACATGGGCAGTGAGTACAGCAACCAGCACCAGAGTGGGGGCAGGGTGACTGCTGATATGGTCGATGGGGTTGGTTGTGGCCATTTTGTTCATTTTTTGGTGTCTATTTTGATGTTGAAAAATTAGAATTATTATCGATTATTATCAATTATTCAATTAATTTTCATGATGAAATTAATAATATGTATGATGATATAACTTTCTCACTTGGCTGAGGAGGTAATGAGATGACGTTCATCCATCAATCAAGCACAACACACAGCCACAAAACGTAACACATCCGCGCAACACATTCACACCACGAGCCACAACTACGCAGAGCACGCACGACACAACAACCCAACACCACGTAAAACACAACCACACCCAACACAACTACCAGCTGTGCAAAACATCTTTCCCTCTCTGCATGCAAGAGTTGCACAGATCATTAAAGGACCAACATCATCTGAAATACTTCGGCCGTCTGCAATACGGGCTCTTCCTCAAGGGCATCGGGCTTGACCTTGAGGAGGCCTTGAACTTCTGGAGGAAGGAGTTTCTCAAAAGTATGGATGCCGATAAAGTGAGTAGACAGACGTCGTTGTCTGGCTTGCGTTGTATAGACTGAATATCAACAACACATGTATTAGATAAACATAAGACGGTGATTGATTTTGTTCAATAAATATAGAGAGAAATTTCGTGTAGCGCCATCTGCCTACTTGAATAATTTGAGTTGATATTTAGTCTAGAATGTTTTAATGCTGTTATATATGTGCGAAACTCTTAAAAATACATCGCTAGGCATGTTTATTAATATACATTAATGTGTTTATATTTCAAAAATGGTGAAAATTTGTCCATCACCCTAGTTCTACAAGCAGTACGCATATGGTATCAGGTACAATTATGGCAAAGAAGGTAAGAGGGTCAGTTTCTCTGCCTACAGCTGCATGAAGATTATAACCACCAACCAACCTGGAGTCGGAGATCACCACGGTAATGTGTGTGCGTGTGTGTGTGTGTGTGGGGGGGGGGGGTGGGTAGTTGTTGGCATGATGATGAAGATGATGCACCACCATTATTATTGGGTGGATGATCATCATACTTGCATTCCTCCCTACCTCAAGGTTGCCCATTCCGTCATAGTGATGTTGACGTGCTGAGGCAGAAGTTGAAGTTGATGATGATATCTTCTGATGGCGTTAATGAGGTGTCCCGTTTCGTTTGCATCTTAGTTTGCGTTATTTCTTCAAACTTTCAAATGTTCTGATTGGTTTGCACAGATCATTACACTAATTTGTATAAAAAATGTAACACTACAACTAATTAATTTCTTTCAATCACACATAGTGCCAGCCAGCCACTCACAATCAAAGTACCAAACTCAATCCCATACAACCAGCCAATCACAATCAAAGTACCAAACGCAATCCCACACAATCAGCCAATCACAATCAACCTCCGCCAAACCGCTCCAGCGCATGACTGGCCAGCCACTCACAACCAACGTACCAAACATGAGCAACAACAAACATCCAACCATTGAACAGATTACAAATCTGGCAAAACAAGGCCAGTGCCAGTTAGCATGCGGTCGGCTGTTCGAACTGAAGCACGAAACAAACTTCAGGTACGTAACCAATCATCCCAATCAATATTTCGATGACAGCCAGAAACTTGCAAGTGGCAATAGTTTGGCGGACCACACAGAGGCTTCTAGAAATTTCAAGGGTCAGTTATTTCATCTCATTTCTTTCTTTCTTTTATTATCATTCTATTTAATTTTCATATAATATCTTTCACTTGGAATGAAATTTTGTTAAAACTGAGATCAATAAAATGAAATACGCTATTAATGCATACATGCAGCTGCGTATTATTGCTATTAACGTGGGTATTATTTGCAGACACGAGCGTGACCATTGTGAAGTCATCAAGCCAAGCGTCAACTAGCAGCAACAACAACTCACAATCAACTTTCAACGCCAGCAACGAAGATGAAGATGATAAGATGACGATGACGATGCAGACTGCTGATGATAATGATACTCCTCCTATCAATGATGATTGGGATGGTGGCGATGATGATGATGATTTCAGAGAATTGACTGAGTCGTACATGGATATCTGAACATTTTTTTTCTTAACTTTTTTTCATTCTTAACATTTGTTAATTCAATTGAAGAAAATATAAATATTTACTTAGAAAAACTGACCAATAAACTATAATAAAGATCCGTTATCTTCATCGTCTGAATTTGATTGACAGTTAGATCCAATTTGCTCCTCCTCCATTTATTCCATCATCACCTAACCACCAGCCAACCTTTCAACATGAATTTTAGGCTCCCCAACGCCTTTAATCATTCGTTTCCTTAAAATAAATTCAGCTTTTGGCAAGCACGGTACGTTTTCTCATCTATGTATCGTTGTTGTGATGTAATAATGTGTTGTAACGTAAAGAACATTCCAAAGTTGTCTTGCTAACCGAAACCAACAAGGTATTTAATTAACCTAGTCAATTTAATCACACGCATTTAAATAGGTTTATTGTAGTGTAACACATTTGTTAGCAACATTGTTATATAAAACATTAACGAATTAAAGTTATTGTCATTAATGTTGGAAAGGTTAATGTTTTTTTTTTAAAAAAAAGAGTTCGTGTAATGAGACAGGCAGAGAGAGTTTTTAACAGTAGAAAATTCTTTCGCGGACAGAATGTCTTCAGTCAAGTCAAGTGCTGTTACATAATTATCATAATATCATCATCCTAATTAAAATAATTAATGTTATTGATTCAATTCATGGAAATGTTTCGGCAATTACGTTGGAATGATTAGAATGATGTTGACGCCGGTGAAATAAAAAGTAGATGATGGAAAGATAACTGGCAGCAATATTATTTTTATCATGACGATGACCGCAACGATGATAAATACAATGGTGACCATTAAAGTTAACATCTTGACTGGTATTTGTTTATATACATTGAATATATATATATATATATATATATATATATATATATATATATACATAAATATAAATTAGTTATTTATATATATAATTCATTTATTTATATATATTTCATAGAATGAATTAATTATAAATAAATAAATATGTAGCAGTCAGTTATGCAGTATGAACGTGTGATAGTGATAATGTGATGATGTAGTAAGATGATGTCATAAGTGATAACAATACAATAATCATATGATAGTAAATAACGGTGCTGAAGTTTCTATTACGGAAATAATGCGGTGGCGAGAATGGTTATAGCTACGAAATTCAACAAAATGAAAAAATTGGAATTATTGTTATCGTCATCATCATCATCATCATCCTCTTTCTCGTCAGATCACGGGATGTGTTGCTATCTTTTTGATCCGGTTCACTTTTAAGGTAACTTTCCCGCTATACGTCTAGGTCGGTGATTATAGTCAAAAATATTTTATCATTTATTTATTTATTTATTACGATTCTTTCTTCAATATTTATCAGAAGCGTGAACAACAGCAACAAAAACACAGTACATAGATACACTTGAAACAAAGCATCAAACACGTTGCATGTGATAGCCGGGCATCTCTTTGGAATCGAATCCGATCACTGCCATAGTAGTGCCAGTTACTTTACCATTACACCATCACGTACATTAACTTTATACTCACGGCGTTAAAAATACGCGTGCGTCTATGCGTTTCTTTCTTTAACTTAAGAACTTTCATGCCGTATTCAAGTGACGTCTGCGATATCTCTGACGATATGTTTTTTTTTATCTTACTTCTAAACACTTTGTTCAAAATAGGTATTCGTTTGCGTGTGTGTGTATGTGTATGTGTCTGTATGTTCGCTTGTGTGAGCTTCCTGTATTTTTTTGTCTGACCTAGTTTGATTCTTTTGAAAAATATGGAATAAGGTATTGTTTCCGCTGCGGCGGAATAACATTAATGTAATAAGTTCCTTGTTAAGTCGAACGAACTGTGAACATGTCGTCGTCAGTGTTGTTGGCGCGGTTAAAATGCGTTCTTGACAGGTCGGCAGAACATAAGGTAATGAATAGCGATGAATTATATTAATTGACAATGCACTTAACGCACTACAAACTCAAATCCCGCACTCATGCACTTACGAACTATGCACTTAATCACTACATACTTACGAACTTTGCACTTATTCACCACAAAACCCAGCCCAGCCATGTACTTCCAAAAAATATCCTCCACCTACATCATCGTAATTATTACTGACAAGTGCGGGGAACGAGCGGTGGGCAGTGCATTCGCCTCACTGGCCACGTCTAATTAAATATGACAACACTTCCGTAATGCATTACACACAGCTTTTGTAGAGCACACGTTTTTTGTCCACTGACTGTTTTTGTAACAGATTGTGCTAATTGATACCCAGCAGTGTGATGGATCGTTCCCTGCCACAAGCTGAGCGTGGTGGTAAAGAAAATTGGGACTGAAGATGAAGAGAGAAAGAGAATTCTTTTTTGAAATTGAACATTTAAAACCTGCAGCTTAAACTAACTATTACTATAATGTAAGCTTGTTTACGAAAAACGTTTCTTGTTTCGAACTGCTACTTTTTGAACGACACTTTTAAAAAACACAAGTTGACATTGGTGTCGTAAATTAAAAACTTGAGAACATGCAGTTACAATATTCTCACTTTTAGTTTCGTGACCTTCAAATCACCTTCACCTATTTCTTCTCCGTTGACTGCCACAATTTCGTCACCCACCATCAATCTTCCATCTATGTCAACTGCGCTTCCTTTGATCTGTTTTTGCGTGCGTGCGTGTGTGTATGTGTGTGTGTGTGTGTGTTTGTCATGAGTTGACTTCTATGTTTGAACCTGTTCACATGTTTGTAGTATATGTTCGTGTTCGTTTTTGTACGTAAATATTTGTTTATAAAAAGTTTATAAATATTTTTGTAAAATAAAATCTCTTCTTATATAATTCAGTTGTTGACAATGAAATATCATAAATTTAGAAACAACAAAAAAGTTGAACATTTGACAAAAATACAACAACAACAAAAACAGAAGTAAGTAGTAGGAGTGCAGCGAGACTAACAATATTTGTAACAAGGAGTGAATTATTGTAATGTCCGTAGGAGAAACAGATGCCGAGTCCTTTGTTGACCTTCCTCACCAACTCCAAAGTGAAGTTGTCGTAGTAGCTGATGTTGTTGAATTCTAACGTTGAATAGTCTTTTAAACTGTTGCTGACGTTGCTGTTTTGTCGCGAGTTGTTGTTTCTGTTGTTGTTTGTCGTTGATGTTTCGTTGCTGCTGTCGTTGCTAGTGTTGTTGTTGTTGTTTTGGTTTTTGGAACGTTTTATTAGAAGTTTTAAATTGTTGTTGTTTTGTTGCAGGAGATAATAGGCTCTTGCTATGTCGTCGTCGTTGAAGTTGTTGATGTGTTTATTGATGTTGTTAACGTTTGTGTTGTTGTTTGTGCTTGCGGTGTTTTTGTTGTTTTTGTTGTTGTTAACAATGTTGCTGATGTTGCTATTGTTGTTGCTATTGTTAATGTTGTTGTTGTTGAGCGTTTGATCGAGTTTGTGACCGTTTATCTGGTGGATGTTTTTGAAAATGTATTTTTGAAAATTTTAAAATTATAAATTTCAAAAGATGTTGTATGACTGAAAATGTTCAACAAGCTGCTTACCCATTATAATCCTTCATTTGTTATAAAATAATTGCCATCAAACCCATCATCCTCATATAGAAACCACCACCATCATCACGATACAGAATCCACCACCATCATCATTGTATGGACACCACCATCATCATCATCATTGTTGTAATTACCAACATCATCATTCACCATCATCATCATTGTCGGTCATTCATATCAGTCATTGTCGTCAAGGCCCTTACAATTTCCACTGTTGTTATTATTATTATTATTATTATTATCATCATTTTCAAGATTATCTTATTTCATTTATAATTGTCATGATCACCCATCCTTCTCCTCCTCATTATCATCATCATCCTCATCATCATCCTCATCATCATCCTCATCATCATCACCCTTAATATTTACCTCTAAAATGACGTCACCAACTTTTAACCTTCCGTCAAGGTCAATTGCTCCATCCTTGATAATTTCACTGACGTACACGTTTTTCTGTTTAAGTATTTGTTTGTTTGGTTGGTTAAGTACTTGTTTGTTTGGTTGGTTAAGTATTTGTTTGGTTGGTTGGTTAAGTATTTGTTTGTTTGGTTGTTTGGTTAAGTATTTGTTTGTTTGGTTAAAAATTTGTTTGTTTGGTTGGTTAAGTATTTGTTTGTTTGTTTGGTTGGTTAAGTATTTGTTTGTTTGTTTGGTTGGTTAAGTATTTGTTTGTTTGGTCGGTTAAGTATTTGTTTGTTTTTTATTTCGTATTTGTTTGTTTGTGATTTGTTAATTTTGTCTTCACGACCTAATGAATGTGTGTACAGTACGTACATGCTGATTTATGCTGTTTTTCCATTTTTCTCATCACGTGTAACTTTTTTGTACGTGTTTATAAATGCTATATATCTACTTGAATGTCATTAGGTATTCAGGTATATGTTTATATTTGTATCAGTTATATTTGCAATGTATGTAAGCATCGTAATGGATACACGGATAAATAAATAAATAAATATCACTATGTACAAGTACTGTACATGTTTTGTACTTGCTTTCAGGAACGCTCCTAATTTTTTATCACTGTGTAAAAGCTTTGACGAGAGACTTCTAAAATGATGTCGAAACAGAAATGTGTTTTCAGTATAATGAATATACACGTGCATTTATGTGTGTACATGTGTGTGTGTGCGTGCATGTGTGTATGTATACATATTAGCGTGCGTGTATGTGTACATGTGCATGTCTATGAAATGGAAGGCGTTCATTAATTTTAACGGTTTCAGACAAACTTTAAAAGCAAGGACGAAGATGATAATGGCTGTCTATGTATGCACTCATCCATTTATCCATCCATCCATCTATTCATCCATCCATCCATCCATACATACATGTGTCATTTTTAATGAAAAATATAAATTATTTGTTTGATGAGATTAAAATGGTCACGGGAAGAAAATTATGATAATGATGATAGAGCAATGATGATGATGATGCTAGTGATGATGATGATGATGATGGTACTAATGATGATTGAGCAGTGATGATGATGACGATGATGATGATGGCGATGATGACGATGACGCAAAGCAAAATTCGATTTAATGGAAAGCTTATTCATTGAATTCTCTTCATCTCGTTTCTCACAAGTTTAGTTAATTTATGTTTGTGTGCTGGAGCACTTCCTGTTTCTTGCAAGCATGCGGTTGTGATACCCATCTTGAAAAAAACAAACGCAGATTTTAATGAGCTCGGAAACTACAGACCAATATCTAACATTTGTTTCATCTCCAAAATCATAGAACGTGTCGTAGTAGGTGAACTTGTAAATCATTTAAATAAACATAATTTGTTCCCGATTCATCAATCTGGATATAAACGTTACCATTCTACAGAGACGGCATTGTTATATGTCTTGTCCGAATTATTTGCCTCCATCGACAAACAGAATATTGCTCTACTCGCATTTTTGGACATGAGTGCAGCGTTTGACTGTGTCGATCATCAAATTCTATTGAACAGATTAATTCACGACTTTGGCATTGCTGGAACTGCTATCAAGTGGTTCGACCCCTATTTGACTGGAAGGACTCAACAGGTATTTTTCAAAGGGCATCTGTCTAGTGTAAAAACAAAGTCATCCGGAGTGCCACAAGGTTCAATACTTGGACTTATTTTGTTCATACTGTATACAGCTGATGTATTTAATGTAATTAATACTTTTGGTTTTTTTTATCATGCATATGCCGACGACATTCAAATAATAGTCAGCAGTGAACCAGATCAGTTCGAAAGTGCAGTTGAAAGACTAATAAAATGTTTGGCTGAAGTTGACAAATGGATGTCAAAAAATTGTCTAAAACTTAATCAAAATAAATTACAGTTTTTACCAGTGGGCACCTGGCAGCAGCTATCAAAAGTAAAAATTGATTCAATAGTGATTGAAGATAATGAGATAAAATTTTGCAAGAAAGCTACCAATTTGGGATGTATTTTTGACACTAAATTAAAACTTTGTGACCACATAAAATCACAATCTAAATCATGTTCAGCACAACTTCAACAAATATACCGAATAAGAAAATGTCTGGATCAAACTGTAACACAATCATTGGTTCATGCGTTTGTCCACTCGAGATTGGATTATTGCAACAGTCTGTTTTATGGGTTGCCAGAAAGGTCTATCGCTGAACTCCAGTCTATTCAGAACAGAGCTGCAAAGGTGATTGTTAGAGGCAGAAAATACGATCATGTGACGCCAATTCTGAATAGCCTCCATTGGCTAACAGTGAAGAAACGAATTTTTTTACAAAATATGCGTCATTATGTACAAGGCCATAAACGGACAACTCCCAGAATACCTGGCTGATAGATTCATGAAGAAGCCGCTGTCTTCGACTGGCAGACACATGCGATCAGATGACGTCAATTTGTTGATTGTACCAACTACGCAGCTGCAGACATCGTCTAGAGACATTGCAGTGTCGGGACCAATCGTCTGGAATAGTCTGCCAATGTCGTTGAGAATGTCAAAGATGAACATTGTTGATTTCAAAAAGAATTTGAAAACTTATCTATTTGCGATGAACAATTGTAATTGATTGTATCATATCGTCTATTGATAGGATGTACATTATTTTTCTTTTTTCGATAGCGCTTGTGAGAGATATTTATTTTAATAGGCGCTTTATAAGTGTTTGATAATAATAATAATAATAATAATAATACATACATACGAAACGAAACGAAATAATTTATTTGACCTCAATAAAGAAAATAAGGTGCAGGTTGACTGTGAGGAGTTAGTATCAAACTCATCGAGCACAGCCACCTAAGCCAAAAACTTCAGATGTTACTAATTGATTACAAAAATAAAATCATCAGGGCACACCCATCAAACAAAAAGCTTCAGAATCTCTAAATGTTAT